>NW_028328373.1:0-35950 GCF_048544385.1 Mastigoproctus giganteus
ATTACAGTTTGTTCTTTACCAAACTTGGCAAATTTACTTTATTCACGTAAGCACACTGGGATACACTTCGACTTTATCGAAATCCCCTGAAATTAAAAAAGGTATTCCACATGTTGTCAGATTCCCATAGTAATGCATAGGGGAGATTTTTTTTGGAAAAACTCATTTAATTTCTGGTCTTTCTTTAAAAAAAGGGTCTAGTTTACTTCATTTACGCACATGTAGTGTGATGGACCTCGTTTTTATCGAATTCGTTCATATGGAATAAGTTAATCGACAAGTCATTTGACTCCCATACTAAAGCAATGGGAGGATTCCCATAGGAGACAATGGGAAATCAGTTTCTTTTTTAAATTAATTTCTGCTGAAAACTTGATTATAGTATGTTAGAATACCTACAAATAAGCTATATTACACGTTTAATTAGTTTTATAATCGAAATTCTTGAGTATTATTTAAGATGGGTTTAGTGTCAAAGTGGCAAAATCAAAGATTTTTCTTCTAAAGTGCACGAAATTCCTAACTTTTCTGAAGCGTTTTGTGTATTACAGGGAAGCATTGAAGATAATTCTTTCCTCAACAACTCACTTAATTTCCATTATATCTCTACAAAAATTAGCCAGTTAACGTATCTAGCCAAGAATTAATAGAAAACACATCGCTTTTATGGAAATTCCTGAAACTATAAAAGATATTCCACATGTGGTCAGATTCCCATAGTAATGCATAGGGGAGATTTTTTTTGGAAAAACTCATTTAATTTCTGGTCTTTCTTTAAACAAAGGGTGTAGTTTACTTCATTTACGCAGATATAGTGTGACGGACCTCGTTTTTATCGAATTCGTTCATATGAAGTAAGTTAATCGAGATGTCATTTGACTCCCATAGTAAAGCATTGGGAGGATTCCCATAGAGAAGCATAGGAGTAATTATTCTGGAAAAACTCACTTAGTTACAGTTTGTTCTTTACCAAACTTGGCAAATTTACTTTATTCACGTAAGCACACTGGGGCACACTTCGACTTTATCGAAATCCCTGAAATTAAAAAAGATATTCCACATGTGGTCAGATTCCCATAGTAATGCATAGGGGAGATTTTATTTGGAAAACTCATTTAATTTCTGGTCTTTCTTTAAACAAAGGGTGTAGTTTACTTCATTTACGCAGATATAGTGTGACGGACCTCGTTTTTATCGAATTCGTTCATATGAAGTAAGTTAATCGAGATGTCATTTGACTCCCATAGTAAAGCATGGGGAGAATTCCCATAGAGAAGCATAGGAGTAAATTATTCAGGAAAAACTCACTTAATTACAGTTTGTTCTTTACCAAACTTGGCAAATTTACTTTATTCACGTAGGCACACTGGGATACACTTCGACTTTATCGAAATCCCTGAAATTAAAAAAGATATTCCACATGTGGTCAGATTCCCATAGTAATGCATAGGGGAGATTTTTTTTTGGAAAAACTCATTTAATTTCTGGTATTTCTTTAAACAAAGGGTGTAGTTTACTTCATTTACGCAGATATAGTGTGACGGACCTCGTTTTTATTGAATTCGTTCATATGAAATAAGTTAATCGAGATGTCATTTGACTCCCATAGTAAAGCATGGGGAGAATTCCCATAGAAAAGCATAGGAGTAAATTATTCATGAAAAACTCACTTAATTACAGTTTGTTCTTTACCAAACTTGGCAAATTTACTTTATTCACGTAATCACACTGGGATACACTTCGACTTTATCGAAATCCCTGAAATTAAAAAAGGTATTCCACATGTGGTCAGATTCCCATAGTAATGCATAGGGGAGATTTTTTTTTGAAAACCTCATTTAATTTCTTGTCTTTCTTTAAACAAAGGGTGTAGTTTACTTCATTTTCGCAGATACAGTGTGACGGACCTCGTTTTATCGAATTCGTTCATATGAAGTAAGTTAATCGAGATGTCATTTGACTCCCATAGTAAAGCATGGGAAGAATTCCCATAGAGAAGCATAGGAGTAAATTATTCAGGAAAAACTCACTTAATTACAGTTTGTTCTTTACCAAACTTGGCAAATTTACTTTATTCACGTAAGCACACTGGATACACTTCGACTTTATCGAAATCCCTGAAATTAAAAAAGGTATTCCACATGTTGTCAGATTCCCATAGTAATGCATAGGGGAGATTTTTTTTGGAAAAACTCATTAATTTCTGGTCTTTCTTTAAAAAAAGGGTCTAGTTTACTTCATTTACGCACATGTAGTGTGATGGACCTCGTTTTTATCGAATTCGTTCATATGGAATAAGTTAATCGACAAGTCATTTGACTCCCATACTAAAGCAATGGGAGGATTCCCATAGGAGACAATGGGAAATCAGTTTCTTTTTTAAATTAATTTCTGCTGAAAACTTGATTATAGTATGTTAGAATACCTACAAATAAGCTATATTACACGTTTAATTAGTTTTATAATCGAAATTCTTGAGTATTATTTAAGATGGGTTTAGTGTCAAAAGTGGCAAAATCAAAGATTTTTCTTCTAAAGTGCACGAAATTCTAACTTTTCTGAAGCGTTTTGTGTATTACAGGGAAGCACTGAAGATAATTCTTTCCTCAACAACTCACTTAATTTCCATTATATCTCTACAAAAATTAGCCAGTTAACGTATCTAGCCAAGAATTAATAGAAAACACATCGCTTTTATGGAAATTCCTGAAACTATAAAAGATATTCCACATGTGGTCAGATTCCCATAGTAATGCATAGGGGAGATTTTTTTTGGAAAAACTCATTTAATTTCTGGTCTTTCTTTAAACAAAGGGTGTAGTTTACTTCATTTACGCAGATATAGTGTGACGGACCTCGTTTTTATCGAATTCGTTCATATGAAGTAAGTTAATCGAGATGTCATTTGACTCCCATAGTAAAGCATGGGGGGAATTCCCATAGAGAAGCATAGGAGTAAATTATTCAGGAAAAACTCACTTAATTTCAGTTTGTTCTTTACCAAACTTGGCAAATTTACTTTATTCACGTAGGCGCACTGGGGCACACTTCGACTTTATCGAAATCCCTGAAATTAAAAAAGATATACCACATGTGGTCAGATTCCCATAGTAATGCATAGGGGAGATTTTATTTGGAAAAACTCATTTAATTTCTGGTCTTTCTTTAAACAAAGGGTGTAGTTTACTTCACTTACGCAGATATAGTGTGACGGACCTCGTTTTTATCGAATTCGTTCATATGAAGTAAGTTAATCGAGATGTCATTTGACTCCCATAGTAAAGCATTGGGAGGATTCCCATAGAGAAGCATAGGAGTAATTATTCTGGAAAAACTCACTTAGTTACAGTTTGTCCTTTACCAAACTTGGCAAATTTACTTTATTCACGTAAGCACACTGGGGCACACTTCGACTTTATCGAAATCCCTGAAATTAAAAAAGATATTCCACATGTGGTCAGATTCCCATAGTAATGCATAGGGGAGATTTTTTTGGAAAAACTCATTTAATTTCTGGTATTTCTTTAAACAAAGGGTGTAGTTTACTTCATTTACGCAGATATAGTGTGACGGACCTCGTTTTTATTGAATTCGTTCATATGGAATAAGTTAATCGACAAGTCATTTGACTCCCATACTAAAGCAATGGGAGGATTCCCATAGGAGACAATGGGAAATCAGTTTCTTTTTTAAATTAATTTCTGCTGAAAACTTGATTATAGTATGTTAGAATACCTACAAATAAGCTATATTACACGTTTAATTAGTTTTATAATCGAAATTCTTGAGTATTATTTAAGATGGGTTTAGTGTCAAAAGTGGCAAAATCAAAGATTTTTCTTCTAAAGTGCACGAAATTCCTAACTTTTCTGAAGCGTTTTGTGTATTACAGGGAAGCACTGAAGATAATTCTTTCCTCAACAACTCACTTAATTTCCATTATATCTCTACAAAAATTAGCAGTTAACGTATCTAGCCAAGAATTAATAGAAAACACATCGTTTTTATGGAAATTCCTGAAACTATAAAAGATATTCCACATGTGGTCAGATTCCCATAGTAATGCATAGGGGAGATTTTTTTTGAAAACCTCATTTAATTTCTGGTCTTTCTTTAAACAAAGGGTGTAGTTTACTTCATTTACGCAGATATAGTGTGACGGACCTCGTTTTTATCGAATTCGTTCATATGAAGTAAGTTAATCGAGATGTCATTTGACTCCCATAGTAAAGCATGGGGAGAATTCCCATAGAGAAGCATAGGAGTAAATTATTCAGGAAAAACTCACTTAATTTCAGTTTGTTCTTTACCAAACTTGGCAAATTTACTTTATTCACGTAAGCGCACTGGGGCACACTTCGACTTTATCGAAATCCCTGAAATTAAAAAAGATATTCCACATGTGGTCAGATTCCCATAGTAATGCATAGGGGAGATTTTATTTGGAAAAGCTCATTTAATTTCTGGTCTTTCTTTAAACAAAGGTGTAGTTTACTTCATTTACGCAGATATAGTGTGACGGACCTCGTTTTTATTGAATTCGTTCATATGAAGTAAGTTAATCGACATGTCATTTGACTCCCATAGTAAAGCATGGGGAGAATTCCCATAGAGAAGCATAGGAGTAAATTATTCAGGAAAAACTCACTTAATTACAGTTTGTTCTTTACCAAACTTGGCAAATTTACTTTATTCACGTAGGCACACTGGGATACACTTCGACTTTATCGAAATCCCTGAAATTAAAAAAGATATTCCACATGTGGTCAGATTCCCATAGTAATGCATAGGGGAGATTTTTTTTTGGAAAAACTCATTTAATTTCTGGTATTTCTTTAAACAAAGGGTGTAGTTTACTTCATTTACGCAGATATAGTGTGACGGACCTCGTTTTTATTGAATTCGTTCATATGAAATAAGTTAATCGAGATGTCATTTGACTCCCATAGTAAAGCATGGGGAGAATTCTCATAGAAAAGCATAGGAGTAAATTATTCAGGAAAAACTCACTTAATTACAGTTTGTTCTTTACCAAACTTGGCAAATTTACTTTATTGACGTAAGCACACTGGGATACACTTCGACTTTATCGAAATCCATGAAATTAAAAAAGATATTCCACATGTGGTCAGATTCCCATAGTAATGCATAGGGGAGATTTTTTTTGGAAAAACTCATTTAATTTCTTGTCTTTCTTTAAACAAAGGGTGTAGTTTACTTCATTTACGCAGATATAGTGTGACGGACCTCGTTTTTATCGAATTCGTTCATATGAAGTAAGTTAATCGAGATGTCATTTGACTCCCATAGTAAAGCATGGGGAGAATTCCCATAGAGAAGCATAGGAGTAAATTATTCAGGAAAAACTCACTTAATTACAGTTTGTTCTTTACCAAACTTGGCAAATTTACTTTATTCACGTAAGCACACTGGGATACACTTCGACTTTATCGAAATCCCTGAAATTAAAAAAGGTATTCCACATGTTGTCAGATTCCCATAGTAATGCATAGGGGAGATTTTTTTGGAAAACTCATTTAATTTCTGGTCTTTCTTTAAAAAAAGGGTCTAGTTTACTTCATTTACGCACATGTAGTGTGATGGACCTCGTTTTTATCGAATTCGTTCATATGGAATAAGTTAATCGACAAGTCATTTGACTCCCATACTAAAGCAATGGGAGGATTCCCATAGGAGACAATGGGAAATCAGTTTCTTTTTTAAATTAATTTCTGCTGAAAACTTGATTATAGTATGTTAGAATACCTACAAATAAGCTATATTACACGTTTAATTAGTTTTATAATCGAAATTCTTGAGTATTATTTAAGATGGGTTAGTGTCAAAAGTGGCAAAATCAAAGATTTTTCTTCTAAAGTGCACGAAATTCCTAACTTTTCTGAAGCGTTTTGTGTATTACAGGGAAGCATTGAAGATAATTCTTTCCTCAACAACTCACTTAATTTCCATTATATCTCTACAAAAATTAGCCAGTTAACGTATCTAGCCAAGAATTAATAGAAAACACATCGCTTTTATGGAAATTCCTGAAACTATAAAAGATATTCCACATGTGGTCAGATTCCCATAGTAATGCATAGGGGAGATTTTTTTTGGAAAAACTCATTTAATTTCTGGTCTTTCTTTAAACAAAGGGTGTAGTTTACTTCATTTACGCAGATATAGTGTGACGGACCTCGTTTTTATCGAATTCGTTCATATGAAGTAAGTTAATCGAGATGTCATTTGACTCCCATAGTAAAGCATTGGGAGGATTCCCATAGAGAAGCATAGGAGTAATTATTCTGGAAAAACTCACTTAGTTACAGTTTGTTCTTTACCAAACTTGGCAAATTTACTTTATTCACGTAAGCACACTGGGGCACACTTCGACTTTATCGAAATCCCTGAAATTAAAAAAGATATTCCACATGTGGTCAGATTCCCATAGTAATGCATAGGGGAGATTTTATTTGGAAAAACTCATTTAATTTCTGGTCTTTCTTTAAACAAAGGGTGTAGTTTACTTCATTTACGCAGATATAGTGTGACGGACCTCGTTTTTATCGAATTCGTTCATATGAAGTAAGTTAATCGAGATGTCATTTGACTCCCATAGTAAAGCATGGGGAGAATTCCCATAGAGAAGCATAGGAGTAAATTATTCAGGAAAAACTCACTTAATTACAGTTTGTTCTTTACCAAACTTGGCAAATTTACTTTATTCACGTAGGCACACTGGGATACACTTCGACTTTATCGAAATCCCTGAAATTAAAAAAGATATTCCACATGTGGTCAGATTCCCATAGTAATGCATAGGGGAGATTTTTTTTGGAAAAACTCATTTAATTTCTGGTATTTCTTTAAACAAAGGGTGTAGTTTACTTCATTTACGCAGATATAGTGTGACGGACCTCGTTTTTATTGAATTCGTTCATATGAAATAAGTTAATCGAGATGTCATTTGACTCCCATAGTAAAGCATGGGGAGAATTCCCATAGAAAAGCATAGGAGTAAATTATTCATGAAAAACTCACTTAATTACAGTTTGTTCTTTACCAAACTTGGCAAATTTACTTTATTCACGTAATCACACTGGGATACACTTCGACTTTATCGAAATCCCTGAAATTAAAAAAGGTATTCCACATGTGGTCAGATTCCCATAGTAATGCATAGGGGAGATTTTTTTTTGAAAACCTCATTTAATTTCTTGTCTTTCTTTAAACAAAGGGTGTAGTTTACTTCATTTTCGCAGATACAGTGTGACGGACCTCGTTTTTATCGAATTCGTTCATATGAAGTAAGTTAATCGAGATGTCATTTGACTCCCATAGTAAAGCATGGGAAGAATTCCCATAGAGAAGCATAGGAGTAAATTATTCAGGAAAAACTCACTTAATTACAGTTTGTTCTTTACCAAACTTGGCAAATTTACTTTATTCACGTAAGCACACTGGGATACACTTCGACTTTATCGAAATCCCTGAAATTAAAAAAGGTATTCCACATGTTGTCAGATTCCCATAGTAATGCATAGGGGAGATTTTTTTTGGAAAAACTCATTTAATTTCTGGTCTTTCTTTAAAAAAAGGGTCTAGTTTACTTCATTTACGCACATGTAGTGTGATGGACCTCGTTTTTATCGAATTCGTTCATATGGAATAAGTTAATCGACAAGTCATTTGACTCCCATACTAAAGCAATGGGAGGATTCCCATAGGAGACAATGGGAAATCAGTTTCTTTTTTAAATTAATTTCTGCTGAAAACTTGATTATAGTATGTTAGAATACCTACAAATAAGCTATATTACACGTTTAATTAGTTTTATAATCGAAATTCTTGAGTATTATTTAAGATGGGTTTAGTGTCAAAAGTGGCAAAATCAAAGATTTTTCTTCTAAAGTGCATGAAATTCCTAACTTTTCTGAAGCGTTTTGTGTATTACAGGGAAGCACTGAAGATAATTCTTTCCTCAACAACTCACTTAATTTCCATTATATCTCTACAAAAATTAGCCAGTTAACGTATCTAGCCAAGAATTAATAGAAAACACATCGCTTTTATGGAAATTCCTGAAACTATAAAAGATATTCCACATGTGGTCAGATTCCCATAGTAATGCATAGGGGAGATTTTTTTTGGAAAAACTCATTTAATTTCTGGTCTTTCTTTAAACAAAGGGTGTAGTTTACTTCATTTACGCAGATATAGTGTGACGGACCTCGTTTTTATCGAATTCGTTCATATGAAGTAAGTTAATCGAGATGTCATTTGACTCCCATAGTAAAGCATGGGGGGAATTCCCATAGAGAAGCATAGGAGTAAATTATTCAGGAAAAACTCACTTAATTTCAGTTTGTTCTTTACCAAACTTGGCAAATTTACTTTATTCACGTAGGCGCACTGGGGCACACTTCGACTTTATCGAAATCCCTGAAATTAAAAAAGATATACCGCATGTGGTCAGATTCCCATAGTAATGCATAGGGGAGATTTTATTTGGAAAAACTCATTTAATTTCTGGTCTTTCTTTAAACAAAGGGTGTAGTTTACTTCACTTACGCAGATATAGTGTGACGGACCTCGTTTTTATCGAATTCGTTCATATGAAGTAAGTTAATCGAGATGTCATTTGACTCCCATAGTAAAGCATTGGGAGGATTCCCATAGAGAAGCATAGGAGTAATTATTCTGGAAAAACTCACTTAGTTACAGTTTGTTCTTTACCAAACTTGGCAAATTTACTTTATTCACGTAAGCACACTGGGGCACACTTCGACTTTATCGAAATCCCTGAAATTAAAAAAGATATTCCACATGTGGTCAGATTCCCATAGTAATGCATAGGGGAGATTTTTTTTGGAAAAACTCATTTAATTTCTGGTATTTCTTTAAACAAAGGGTGTAGTTTACTTCATTTACGCAGATATAGTGTGACGGACCTCGTTTTTATTGAATTCGTTCATATGGAATAAGTTAATCGACAAGTCATTTGACTCCCATACTAAAGCAATGGGAGGATTCCCATAGGAGACAATGGGAAATCAGTTTCTTTTTTAAATTAATTTTTGCTGAAAACTTGATTATAGTATGGTAGAATACCTACAAATAAGCTATATTACACGTTTAATTAGTTTTATAATCGAAATTCTTGAGTATTATTTAAGATGGTTTTAGTGTCAAAAGTGGCAAAATCAAAGATTTTTCTTCTAAAGTGCACGAAATTCCTAACTTTTCTGAAGCGTTTTGTGTATTACAGGGAAGCACTGAAGATAATTCTTTCCTCAACAACTCACTTAATTTCCATTATATCTCTACAAAAATTAGCCAGTTAACGTATCTAGCCAAGAATTAATAGAAAACACATCGTTTTTATGGAAATTCCTGAAACTATAAAAGATATTCCACATGTGGTCAGATTCCCATAGTAATGCATAGGGGAGATTTTTTTTGGAAAACCTCATTTAATTTCTGGTCTTTCTTTAAACAAAGGGTGTAGTTTACTTCATTTACGCAGATATAGTGTGACGGACCTCGTTTTTATCGAATTCGTTCATATGAAGTAAGTTAATCGAGATGTCATTTGACTCCCATAGTAAAGCATGGGGAGAATTCCCATAGAGAAGCATAGGAGTAAATTATTCAGGAAAAACTCACTTAATTTCAGTTTGTTCTTTACCAAACTTGGCAAATTTACTTTATTCACGTAAGCGCACTGGGGCACACTTCGACTTTATCGAAATCCCTGAAATTAAAAAAGATATTCCACATGTGGTCAGATTCCCATAGTAATGCATAGGGGAGATTTTATTTGGAAAAACTCATTTAATTTCTGGTCTTTCTTTAAACAAAGGGTGTAGTTTACTTCATTTACGCAGATATAGTGTGACGGACCTCGTTTTTATTGAATTCGTTCATATGAAGTAAGTTAATCGACATGTCATTTGACTCCCATAGTAAAGCATGGGGAGAATTCCCATAGAGAAGCATAGGAGTAAATTATTCAGGAAAAACTCACTTAATTACAGTTTGTCCTTTACCAAACTTGGCAAATTTACTTTATTCACGTAGGCACACTGGGATACACTTCGACTTTATCGAAATCCCTGAAATTAAAAAAGATATTCCACATGTGGTCAGATTCCCATAGTAATGCATAGGGGAGATTTTTTTTTGGAAAAACTCATTTAATTTCTGGTATTTCTTTAAACAAAGGGTGTAGTTTACTTCATTTACGCAGATATAGTGTGACGGACCTCGTTTTTATTGAATTCGTTCATATGAAATAAGTTAATCGAGATGTCATTTGACTCCCATAGTAAAGCATGGGGGGAATTCTCATAGAAAAGCATAGGAGTAAATTATTCAGGAAAAACTCACTTAATTACAGTTTGTTCTTTACCAAACTTGGCAAATTTACTTTATTCACGTAAGCACACTGGGGCACACTTCGACTTTATCGAAATCCCTGAAATTAAAAAAGATATTCCACATGTGGTCAGATTCCCATAGTAATGCATAGGGGAGATTTTTTTTGGAAAAACTCATTTAATTTCTGGTATTTCTTTAAACAAAGGGTGTAGTTTACTTCATTTACGCAGATATAGTGTGACGGACCTCGTTTTTATTGAATTCGTTCATATGGAATGAGTTAATCGACAAGTCATTTGACTCCCATACTAAAGCAATGGGAGGATTCCCATAGAGAAGCATAGGAGTAAATTATTCAGGAAAAACTCACTTAATTACAGTTTGTTCTTTACCAAACATTTTTCAAATTTACTTTATTCACGTAGGCACACTGGGATACACTTCGACTTTATCGAAATCCCTGAAATTAAAAAAGATATTCCACATGTGGTCAGATTCCCATAGTAATGCATAGGGGAGATTTTTTTTGGAAAAACTCATTTAATTTCTGGTATTTCTTTAAACAAAGGGTGTAGTTTACTTCATTTACACAGATATAGTGTGACGGACCTCGTTTTTATTGAATTCGTTCATATGAAATAAGTTAATCGAGATGTCATTTGACTCCCATAGTAAAGCATGGGGTGAATTCCCATAGAAAAGCATAGGAGTAAATTATTCATGAAAAACTCACTTAATTACAGTTTGTTCTTTACCAAACTTGGCAAATTTACTTTATTCACGTAATCACACTGGGATACACTTCGACTTTATCGAAATCCCTGAAATTAAAAAAGGTATTCCACATGTGGTCAGATTCCCATAGTAATGCATAGGGGAGATTTTTTTTTGAAAACCCCATTTAATTTCTTGTCTTTCTTTAAACAAAGGGTGTAGTTTACTTCATTTTCGCAGATACAGTGTGACGGACCTCGTTTTTATCGAATTCGTTCATATGAAGTAAGTTAATCGAGATGTCATTTGACTCCCATAGTAAAGCATGGGAAGAATTCCCATAGAGAAGCATAGGAGTAAATTATTCAGGAAAAACTCACTTAATTACAGTTTGTTCTTTACCAAACTTGGCAAATTTACTTTATTCACGTAAGCACACTGGGATACACTTCGACTTTATCGAAATCCCTGAAATTAAAAAAGGTATTCCACATGTTGTCAGATTCCCATAGTAATGCATAGGGGAGATTTTTTTTGGAAAAACTCATTTAATTTCTGGTATTTCTTTAAACAAAGGGTGTAGTTTACTTCATTTACGCAGATATAGTGTGACGGACCTCGTTTTTATTGAATTCGTTCATATGGAATAAGTTAATCGACAAGTCATTTGACTCCCATACTAAAGCAATGGGAGGATTCCCATAGGAGACAATGGGAAATCAGTTTCTTTTTTAAATTAATTTCTGCTGAAAACTTGATTATAGTATGTTAGAATACCTACAAATAAGCTATATTACACGTTTAATTAGTTTTATAATCGAAATTCTTGATTATTATTTAAGATGGGTTTAGTGTCAAAAGTGGCAAAATCAAAGATTTTTCTTCTAAAGTGGACGAAATTCCTAACTTTTCTGAAGCGTTTTGTGTATTACAGGGAAGCACTGAAGATAATTCTTTCCTCAACAACTCACTTAATTTCCATTATATCTCTACAAAAATTAGTCAGTTAACGTATCTAGCTAAGAATTAATAGAAAACACATCGTCTTTATGGAAATTCCTGAAACTATAAAAGATATTCCACATGTGGTCAGATTCCCATAGTAATGCATAGGGGAGATTTTTTTTGGAAAAACTCATTTAATTTCTGGTCTTTCTTTAAACAAAGGGTGTAGTTTACTTCATTTACGCAGATATAGTGTGACGGACCTCGTTTTTATCGAATTCGTTCATATGAAGTAAGTTAATCGACATGTCATTTGACTCCCATAGTAAAGCATGGGGAGAATTCCCATAGAGAAGCATAGGAGTAAATTATTCAGGAAAAACTCACTTAATTACAGTTTGTTCTTTACCAAACTTGGCAAATTTACTTTATTCACGTAAGCACACTGGGGCACACTTCGACTTTATCGAAATCCCTGAAATTAAAAAAGATATTCCACATGTGGTCAGATTCCCATAGTAATGCATAGGGGAGATTTTTTTTGGAAAAACTCATTTAATTTCTGGTCTTTCTTTAAAAAAAGGGTCTAGTTTACTTCATTTACGCACATGTAGTGTGATGGACCTCGTTTTTATCGAATTCGTTCATATGGAATAAGTTAATCGACAAGTCATTTGACTCCCATACTAAAGCAAATGGAGGATTCCCATAGGAGACAATGGGAAATCAGTTTCTTTTTTAAATTAATTTCTGCTGAAAACTTGATTATAGTATGTTAGAATACCTACAAATAAGCTATATTACACGTTTAATTAGTTTTATAATCGAAATTCTTGAGTATTATTTAAGATGGGTTTAGTGTCAAAAGTGGCAAAATCAAAGATTTTTCTTCTAAAGTGCACGAAATTCCTAACTTTTCTGAAGCGTTTTGTGTATTACAGGGAAGCATTGAAGATAATTCTTTCCTCAACAACTCACTTAATTTCCATTATATCTCTACAAAAATTAGCCAGTTAACGTATCTAGCCAAGAATTAATAGAAAACACATCGCTTTTATGGAAATTCCTGAAACTATAAAAGATATTCCACATGTGGTCAGATTCCCATAGTAATGCATAGGGGAGATTTTTTTTGGAAAAACTCATTTAATTTCTGGTCTTTCTTTAAACAAAGGGTGTAGTTTACTTCATTTACGCAGATATAGTGTGACGGACCTCGTTTTTATCGAATTCGTTCATATGAAGTAAGTTAATCGAGATGTCATTTGACTCCCATAGTAAAGCATTGGGAGGATTCCCATAGAGAAGCATAGGAGTAATTATTCTGGAAAAACTCACTTAGTTACAGTTTGTTCTTTACCAAACTTGGCAAATTTACTTTATTCACGTAAGCACACTGGGGCACACTTCGACTTTATCGAAATCCCTGAAATTAAAAAAGATATTCCACATGTGGTCAGATTCCCATAGTAATGCATAGGGGAGATTTTATTTGGAAAAACTCATTTAATTTCTGGTCTTTCTTTAAACAAAGGGTGTAGTTTACTTCATTTACGCAGATATAGTGTGACGGACCTCGTTTTTATCGAATTCGTTCATATGAAGTAAGTTAATCGAGATGTCATTTGACTCCCATAGTAAAGCATGGGGAGAATTCCCATAGAGAAGCATAGGAGTAAATTATTCAGGAAAAACTCACTTAATTACAGTTTGTTCTTTACCAAACTTGGCAAATTTACTTTATTCACGTAGGCACACTGGGATACACTTCGACTTTATCGAAATCCCTGAAATTAAAAAAGATATTCCACATGTGGTCAGATTCCCATAGTAATGCATAGGGGAGATTTTTTTTGGAAAAACTCATTTAATTTCTGGTATTTCTTTAAACAAAGGGTGTAGTTTACTTCATTTACGCAGATATAGTGTGACGGACCTCGTTTTTATTGAATTCGTTCATATGAAATAAGTTAATCGAGATGTCATTTGACTCCCATAGTAAAGCATGGGGAGAATTCCCATAGAAAAGCATAGGAGTAAATTATTCATGAAAAACTCACTTAATTACAGTTTGTTCTTTACCAAACTTGGCAAATTTACTTTATTCACGTAATCACACTGGGATACACTTCGACTTTATCGAAATCCCTGAAATTAAAAAAGGTATTCCACATGTGGTCAGATTCCCATAGTAATGCATAGGGGAGATTTTTTTTTGAAAACCTCATTTAATTTCTTGTCTTTCTTTAAACAAAGGGTGTAGTTTACTTCATTTTCGCAGATACAGTGTGACGGACCTCGTTTTTATCGAATTCGTTCATATGAAGTAAGTTAATCGAGATGTCATTTGACTCCCATAGTAAAGCATGGGAAGAATTCCCATAGAGAAGCATAGGAGTAAATTATTCAGGAAAAACTCACTTAATTACAGTTTGTTCTTTACCAAACTTGGCAAATTTACTTTATTCACGTAAGCACACTGGGATACACTTCGACTTTATCGAAATCCCTGAAATTAAAAAAGGTATTCCACATGTTGTCAGATTCCCATAGTAATGCATAGGGGAGATTTTTTTTGGAAAAACTCATTTAATTTCTGGTCTTTCTTTAAAAAAAGGGTCTAGTTTACTTCATTTACGCACATGTAGTGTGATGGACCTCGTTTTTATCGAATTCGTTCATATGGAATAAGTTAATCGACAAGTCATTTGACTCCCATACTAAAGCAATGGGAGGATTCCCATAGGAGACAATGGGAAATCAGTTTCTTTTTTAAATTAATTTCTGCTGAAAACTTGATTATAGTATGTTAGAATACCTACAAATAAGCTATATTACACGTTTAATTAGTTTTATAATCGAAATTCTTGAGTATTATTTAAGATGGGTTTAGTGTCAAAAGTGGCAAAATCAAAGATTTTTCTTCTAAAGTGCACGAAATTCCTAACTTTTCTGAAGCGTTTTGTGTATTACAGGGAAGCACTGAAGATAATTCTTTCCTCAACAACTCACTTAATTTCCATTATATCTCTACAAAAATTAGCCAGTTAACGTATCTAGCCAAGAATTAATAGAAAACACATCGCTTTTATGGAAATTCCTGAAACTATAAAAGATATTCCACATGTGGTCAGATTCCCATAGTAATGCATAGGGGAGATTTTTTTTGGAAAAACTCATTTAATTTCTGGTCTTTCTTTAAACAAAGGGTGTAGTTTACTTCATTTACGCAGATATAGTGTGACGGACCTCGTTTTTATCGAATTCGTTCATATGAAGTAAGTTAATCGAGATGTCATTTGACTCCCATAGTAAAGCATTGGGAGGATTCCCATAGAGAAGCATAGGAGTAATTATTCTGGAAAAACTCACTTAGTTACAGTTTGTTCTTTACCAAACTTGGCAAATTTACTTTATTCACGTAAGCACACTGGGGCACACTTCGACTTTATCGAAATCCCTGAAATTAAAAAAGATATTCCACATGTGGTCAGATTCCCATAGTAATGCATAGGGGAGATTTTATTTGGAAAAACTCATTTAATTTCTGGTCTTTCTTTAAACAAAGGGTGTAGTTTACTTCATTTACGCAGATATAGTGTGACGGACCTCGTTTTTATCGAATTCGTTCATATGAAGTAAGTTAATCGAGATGTCATTTGACTCCCATAGTAAAGCATGGGGAGAATTCCCATAGAGAAGCATAGGAGTAAATTATTCAGGAAAAACTCACTTAATTACAGTTTGTTCTTTACCAAACTTGGCAAATTTACTTTATTCACGTAGGCACACTGGGATACACTTCGACTTTATCGAAATCCCTGAAATTAAAAAAGATATTCCACATGTGGTCAGATTCCCATAGTAATGCATAGGGGAGATTTTTTTTGGAAAAACTCATTTAATTTCTGGTATTTCTTTAAACAAAGGGTGTAGTTTACTTCATTTACGCAGATATAGTGTGACGGACCTCGTTTTTATTGAATTCGTTCATATGAAATAAGTTAATCGAGATGTCATTTGACTCCCATAGTAAAGCATGGGGAGAATTCCCATAGAAAAGCATACTAGTAAATTATTCATGAAAAACTCACTTAATTACAGTTTGTTCTTTACCAAACTTGGCAAATTTACTTTATTCACGTAATCACACTGGGATACACTTCGACTTTATCGAAATCCCTGAAATTAAAAAAGGTATTCCACATGTGGTCAGATTCCCATAGTAATGCATAGGGGAGATTTTTTTTTGAAAACCTCATTTAATTTCTTGTCTTTCTTTAAACAAAGGGTGTAGTTTACTTCATTTTCGCAGATACAGTGTGACGGACCTCGTTTTTATCGAATTCGTTCATATGAAGTAAGTTAATCGAGATGTCATTTGACTCCCATAGTAAAGCATGGGAAGAATTCCCATAGAGAAGCATAGGAGTAAATTATTCAGGAAAAACTCACTTAATTACAGTTTGTTCTTTACCAAACTTGGCAAATTTACTTTATTCACGTAAGCACACTGGGATACACTTCGACTTTATCGAAATCCCTGAAATTAAAAAAGGTATTCCACATGTTGTCAGATTCCCATAGTAATGCATAGGGGAGATTTTTTTTGGAAAAACTCATTTAATTTCTGGTCTTTCTTTAAAAAAAGGGTCTAGTTTACTTCATTTACGCACATGTAGTGTGATGGACCTCGTTTTTATCGAATTCGTTCATATGGAATAAGTTAATCGACAAGTCATTTGACTCCCATACTAAAGCAATGGGAGGATTCCCATAGGAGACAATGGGAAATCAGTTTCTTTTTTAAATTAATTTCTGCTGAAAACTTGATTATAGTATGTTAGAATACCTACAAATAAGCTATATTACACGTTTAATTAGTTTTATAATCGAAATTCTTGAGTATTATTTAAGATGGGTTTAGTGTCAAAAGTGGCAAAATCAAAGATTTTTCTTCTAAAGTGCACGAAATTCCTAACTTTTCTGAAGCGTTTTGTGTATTACAGGGAAGCACTGAAGATAATTCTTTCCTCAACAACTCACTTAATTTCCATTATATCTCTACAAAAATTAGCCAGTTAACGTATCTAGCCAAGAATTAATAGAAAACACATCGCTTTTATGGAAATTCCTGAAACTATAAAAGATATTCCACATGTGGTCAGATTCCCATAGTAATGCATAGGGGAGATTTTTTTTGGAAAAACTCATTTAATTTCTGGTCTTTCTTTAAACAAAGGGTGTAGTTTACTTCATTTACGCAGATATAGTGTGACGGACCTCGTTTTTATCGAATTCGTTCATATGAAGTAAGTTAATCGAGATGTCATTTGACTCCCATAGTAAAGCATGGGGGGAATTCCCATAGAGAAGCATAGGAGTAAATTATTCAGGAAAAACTCACTTAATTTCAGTTTGTTCTTTACCAAACTTGGCAAATTTACTTTATTCACGTAGGCGCACTGGGGCACACTTCGACTTTATCGAAATCCCTGAAATTAAAAAAGATATACCGCATGTGGTCAGATTCCCATAGTAATGCATAGGGGAGATTTTATTTGGAAAAACTCATTTAATTTCTGGTCTTTCTTTAAACAAAGGGTGTAGTTTACTTCACTTACGCAGATATAGTGTGACGGACCTCGTTTTTATCGAATTCGTTCATATGAAGTAAGTTAATCGAGATGTCATTTGACTCCCATAGTAAAGCATTGGGAGGATTCCCATAGAGAAGCATAGGAGTAATTATTCTGGAAAAACTCACTTAGTTACAGTTTGTTCTTTACCAAACTTGGCAAATTTACTTTATTCACGTAAGCACACTGGGGCACACTTCGACTTTATCGAAATCCCTGAAATTAAAAAAGATATTCCACATGTGGTCAGATTCCCATAGTAATGCATAGGGGAGATTTTTTTTGGAAAAACTCATTTAATTTCTGGTATTTCTTTAAACAAAGGGTGTAGTTTACTTCATTTACGCAGATATAGTGTGACGGACCTCGTTTTTATTGAATTCGTTCATATGGAATAAGTTAATCGACAAGTCATTTGACTCCCATACTAAAGCAATGGGAGGATTCCCATAGGAGACAATGGGAAATCAGTTTCTTTTTTAAATTAATTTTTGCTGAAAACTTGATTATAGTATGGTAGAATACCTACAAATAAGCTATATTACACGTTTAATTAGTTTTATAATCGAAATTCTTGAGTATTATTTAAGATGGTTTTAGTGTCAAAAGTGGCAAAATCAAAGATTTTTCTTCTAAAGTGCACGAAATTCCTTACTTTTCTGAAGCGTTTTGTGTATTACAGGGAAGCACTGAAGATAATTCTTTCCTCAACAACTCACTTAATTTCCATTATATCTCTACAAAAATTAGCCAGTTAACGTATCTAGCCAAGAATTAATAGAAAACACATCGTTTTTATGGAAATTCCTGAAACTATAAAAGATATTCCACATGTGGTCAGATTCCCATAGTAATGCATAGGGGAGATTTTTTTTGGAAAACCTCATTTAATTTCTGGTCTTTCTTTAAACAAAGGGTGTAGTTTACTTCATTTACGCAGATATAGTGTGACGGACCTCGTTTTTATCGAATTCGTTCATATGAAGTAAGTTAATCGAGATGTCATTTGACTCCCATAGTAAAGCATGGGGAGAATTCCCATAGAGAAGCATAGGAGTAAATTATTCAGGAAAAACTCACTTAATTTCAGTTTGTTCTTTACCAAACTTGGCAAATTTACTTTATTCACGTAAGCGCACTGGGGCACACTTCGACTTTATCGAAATCCCTGAAATTAAAAAAGATATTCCACATGTGGTCAGATTCCCATAGTAATGCATAGGGGAGATTTTATTTGGAAAAACTCATTTAATTTCTGGTCTTTCTTTAAACAAAGGGTGTAGTTTACTTCATTTACGCAGATATAGTGTGACGGACCTCGTTTTTATTGAATTCGTTCATATGAAGTAAGTTAATCGACATGTCATTTGACTCCCATAGTAAAGCATGGGGAGAATTCCCATAGAGAAGCATAGGAGTAAATTATTCAGGAAAAACTCACTTAATTACAGTTTGTCCTTTACCAAACTTGGCAAATTTACTTTATTCACGTAGGCACACTGGGATACACTTCGACTTTATCGAAATCCCTGAAATTAAAAAAGATATTCCACATGTGGTCAGATTCCCATAGTAATGCATAGGGGAGATTTTTTTTTGGAAAAACTCATTTAATTTCTGGTATTTCTTTAAACAAAGGGTGTAGTTTACTTCATTTACGCAGATATAGTGTGACGGACCTCGTTTTTATTGAATTCGTTCATATGAAATAAGTTAATCGAGATGTCATTTGACTCCCATAGTAAAGCATGGGGGGAATTCTCATAGAAAAGCATAGGAGTAAATTATTCAGGAAAAACTCACTTAATTACAGTTTGTTCTTTACCAAACTTGGCAAATTTACTTTATTCACGTAAGCACACTGGGGCACACTTCGACTTTATCGAAATCCCTGAAATTAAAAAAGATATTCCACATGTGGTCAGATTCCCATAGTAATGCATAGGGGAGATTTTTTTTGGAAAAACTCATTTAATTTCTGGTATTTCTTTAAACAAAGGGTGTAGTTTACTTCATTTACGCAGATATAGTGTGACGGACCTCGTTTTTATTGAATTCGTTCATATGGAATGAGTTAATCGACAAGTCATTTGACTCCCATACTAAAGCAATGGGAGGATTCCCATAGAGAAGCATAGGAGTAAATTATTCAGGAAAAACTCACTTAATTACAGTTTGTTCTTTACCAAACATTTTTCAAATTTACTTTATTCACGTAGGCACACTGGGATACACTTCGACTTTATCGAAATCCCTGAAATTAAAAAAGATATTCCACATGTGGTCAGATTCCCATAGTAATGCATAGGGGAGATTTTTTTTGGAAAAACTCATTTAATTTCTGGTATTTCTTTAAACAAAGGGTGTAGTTTACTTCATTTACACAGATATAGTGTGACGGACCTCGTTTTTATTGAATTCGTTCATATGAAATAAGTTAATCGAGATGTCATTTGACTCCCATAGTAAAGCATGGGGAGAATTCCCATAGAAAAGCATAGGAGTAAATTATTCATGAAAAACTCACTTAATTACAGTTTGTTCTTTACCAAACTTGGCAAATTTACTTTATTCACGTAATCACACTGGGATACACTTCGACTTTATCGAAATCCCTGAAATTAAAAAAGGTATTCCACATGTGGTCAGATTCCCATAGTAATGCATAGGGGAGATTTTTTTTTGAAAACCCCATTTAATTTCTTGTCTTTCTTTAAACAAAGGGTGTAGTTTACTTCATTTTCGCAGATACAGTGTGACGGACCTCGTTTTTATCGAATTCGTTCATATGAAGTAAGTTAATCGAGATGTCATTTGACTCCCATAGTAAAGCATGGGAAGAATTCCCATAGAGAAGCATAGGAGTAAATTATTCAGGAAAAACTCACTTAATTACAGTTTGTTCTTTACCAAACTTGGCAAATTTACTTTATTCACGTAAGCACACTGGGATACACTTCGACTTTATCGAAATCCCTGAAATTAAAAAAGGTATTCCACATGTTGTCAGATTCCCATAGTAATGCATAGGGGAGATTTTTTTTGGAAAAACTCATTTAATTTCTGGTATTTCTTTAAACAAAGGGTGTAGTTTACTTCATTTACGCAGATATAGTGTGACGGACCTCGTTTTTATTGAATTCGTTCATATGGAATAAGTTAATCGACAAGTCATTTGACTCCCATACTAAAGCAATGGGAGGATTCCCATAGGAGACAATGGGAAATCAGTTTCTTTTTTAAATTAATTTCTGCTGAAAACTTGATTATAGTATGTTAGAATACCTACAAATAAGCTATATTACACGTTTAATTAGTTTTATAATCGAAATTCTTGATTATTATTTAAGATGGGTTTAGTGTCAAAAGTGGCAAAATCAAAGATTTTTCTTCTAAAGTGGACGAAATTCCTAACTTTTCTGAAGCGTTTTGTGTATTACAGGGAAGCACTGAAGATAATTCTTTCCTCAACAACTCACTTAATTTCCATTATATCTCTACAAAAATTAGTCAGTTAACGTATCTAGCTAAGAATTAATAGAAAACACATCGTCTTTATGGAAATTCCTGAAACTATAAAAGATATTCCACATGTGGTCAGATTCCCATAGTAATGCATAGGGGAGATTTTTTTTGGAAAAACTCATTTAATTTCTGGTCTTTCTTTAAACAAAGGGTGTAGTTTACTTCATTTACGCAGATATAGTGTGACGGACCTCGTTTTTATCGAATTCGTTCATATGAAGTAAGTTAATCGACATGTCATTTGACTCCCATAGTAAAGCATGGGGAGAATTCCCATAGAGAAGCATAGGAGTAAATTATTCAGGAAAAACTCACTTAATTACAGTTTGTTCTTTACCAAACTTGGCAAATTTACTTTATTCACGTAAGCACACTGGGGCACACTTCGACTTTATCGAAATCCCTGAAATTAAAAAAGATATTCCACATGTGGTCAGATTCCCATAGTAATGCATAGGGGAGATTTTTTTTGGAAAAACTCATTTAATTTCTGGTCTTTCTTTAAAAAAAGGGTCTAGTTTACTTCATTTACGCACATGTAGTGTGATGGACCTCGTTTTTATCGAATTCGTTCATATGGAATAAGTTAATCGACAAGTCATTTGACTCCCATACTAAAGCAAATGGAGGATTCCCATAGGAGACAATGGGAAATCAGTTTCTTTTTTAAATTAATTTCTGCTGAAAACTTGATTATAGTATGTTAGAATACCTACAAATAAGCTATATTACACGTTTAATTAGTTTTATAATCGAAATTCTTGAGTATTATTTAAGATGGGTTTAGTGTCAAAAGTGGCAAAATCAAAGATTTTTCTTCTAAAGTGCACGAAATTCCTAACTTTTCTGAAGCGTTTTGTGTATTACAGGGAAGCATTGAAGATAATTCTTTCCTCAACAACTCACTTAATTTCCATTATATCTCTACAAAAATTAGCCAGTTAACGTATCTAGCCAAGAATTAATAGAAAACACATCGCTTTTATGGAAATTCCTGAAACTATAAAAGATATTCCACATGTGGTCAGATTCCCATAGTAATGCATAGGGGAGATTTTTTTTGGAAAAACTCATTTAATTTCTGGTCTTTCTTTAAACAAAGGGTGTAGTTTACTTCATTTACGCAGATATAGTGTGACGGACCTCGTTTTTATCGAATTCGTTCATATGAAGTAAGTTAATCGAGATGTCATTTGACTCCCATAGTAAAGCATTGGGAGGATTCCCATAGAGAAGCATAGGAGTAATTATTCTGGAAAAACTCACTTAGTTACAGTTTGTTCTTTACCAAACTTGGCAAATTTACTTTATTCACGTAAGCACACTGGGGCACACTTCGACTTTATCGAAATCCCTGAAATTAAAAAAGATATTCCACATGTGGTCAGATTCCCATAGTAATGCATAGGGGAGATTTTATTTGGAAAAACTCATTTAATTTCTGGTCTTTCTTTAAACAAAGGGTGTAGTTTACTTCATTTACGCAGATATAGTGTGACGGACCTCGTTTTTATCGAATTCGTTCATATGAAGTAAGTTAATCGAGATGTCATTTGACTCCCATAGTAAAGCATGGGGAGAATTCCCATAGAGAAGCATAGGAGTAAATTATTCAGGAAAAACTCACTTAATTACAGTTTGTTCTTTACCAAACTTGGCAAATTTACTTTATTCACGTAGGCACACTGGGATACACTTCGACTTTATCGAAATCCCTGAAATTAAAAAAGATATTCCACATGTGGTCAGATTCCCATAGTAATGCATAGGGGAGATTTTTTTTGGAAAAACTCATTTAATTTCTGGTATTTCTTTAAACAAAGGGTGTAGTTTACTTCATTTACGCAGATATAGTGTGACGGACCTCGTTTTTATTGAATTCGTTCATATGAAATAAGTTAATCGAGATGTCATTTGACTCCCATAGTAAAGCATGGGGAGAATTCCCATAGAAAAGCATAGGAGTAAATTATTCATGAAAAACTCACTTAATTACAGTTTGTTCTTTACCAAACTTGGCAAATTTACTTTATTCACGTAATCACACTGGGATACACTTCGACTTTATCGAAATCCCTGAAATTAAAAAAGGTATTCCACATGTGGTCAGATTCCCATAGTAATGCATAGGGGAGATTTTTTTTTGAAAACCTCATTTAATTTCTTGTCTTTCTTTAAACAAAGGGTGTAGTTTACTTCATTTTCGCAGATACAGTGTGACGGACCTCGTTTTTATCGAATTCGTTCATATGAAGTAAGTTAATCGAGATGTCATTTGACTCCCATAGTAAAGCATGGGAAGAATTCCCATAGAGAAGCATAGGAGTAAATTATTCAGGAAAAACTCACTTAATTACAGTTTGTTCTTTACCAAACTTGGCAAATTTACTTTATTCACGTAAGCACACTGGGATACACTTCGACTTTATCGAAATCCCTGAAATTAAAAAAGGTATTCCACATGTTGTCAGATTCCCATAGTAATGCATAGGGGAGATTTTTTTTGGAAAAACTCATTTAATTTCTTGTCTTTCTTTAAACAAAGGGTGTAGTTTACTTCATTTACGCAGATATAGTGTGACGGACCTCGTTTTTATCGAATTCGTTCATATGAAGTAAGTTAATCGAGATGTCATTTGACTCCCATAGTAAAGCATGGGGAGAATTCCCATAGAGAAGCATAGGAGTAAATTATTCAGGAAAAACTCACTTAATTACAGTTTGTTCTTTACCAAACTTGGGAAATTTACTTTATTCACGTAAGCACACTGGGATACACTTCGACTTTATCGAAATCCCTGAAATTAAAAAAGGTATTCCACATGTTGTCAGATTCCCATAGTAATGCATAGGGGAGATTTTTTTTGGAAAAACTCATTTAATTTCTGGTCTTTCTTTAAAAAAAGGGTCTAGTTTACTTCATTTACGCACATGTAGTGTGATGGACCTCGTTTTTATCGAATTCGTTCATATGGAATAAGTTAATCGACAAGTCATTTGACTCCCATACTAAAGCAATGGGAGGATTCCCATAGGAGACAATGGGAAATCAGTTTCTTTTTTAAATTAATTTCTGCTGAAAACTTGATTATAGTATGTTAGAATACCTACAAATAAGCTATATTACACGTTTAATTAGTTTTATAATCGAAATTCTTGAGTATTATTTAAGATGGGTTTAGTGTCAAAAGTGGCAAAATCAAAGATTTTTCTTCTAAAGTGCACGAAATTCCTAACTTTTCTGAAGCGTTTTGTGTATTACAGGGAAGCACTGAAGATAATTCTTTCCTCAACAACTCACTTAATTTCCATTATATCTCTACAAAAATTAGCCAGTTAACGTATCTAGCCAAGAATTAATAGAAAACACATCGCTTTTATGGAAATTCCTGAAACTATAAAAGATATTCCACATGTGGTCAGATTCCCATAGTAATGCATAGGGGAGATTTTTTTTGGAAAAACTCATTTAATTTCTGGTCTTTCTTTAAACAAAGGGTGTAGTTTACTTCATTTACGCAGATATAGTGTGACGGACCTCGTTTTTATCGAATTCGTTCATATGAAGTAAGTTAATCGAGATGTCATTTGACTCCCATAGTAAAGCATGGGGGGAATTCCCATAGAGAAGCATAGGAGTAAATTATTCAGGAAAAACTCACTTAATTTCAGTTTGTTCTTTACCAAACTTGGCAAATTTACTTTATTCAAGTAAGCGCACTGGGGCACACTTCGACTTTATCGAAATCCCTGAAATTAAAAAAGATATTCCACATGTGGTCAGATTCCCATAGTAATGCATAGGGGAGATTTTATTTGGAAAAACTCATTTAATTTCTGGTCTTTCTTTAAACAAAAGGTGTAGTTTACTTCATTTACGCAGATATAGTGTGACGGACCTCGTTTTTATCGAATTCGTTCATATGAAGTAAGTTAATCGAGATGTCATTTGACTCCCATAGTAAAGCATTGGGAGGATTCCCATAGAGAAGCATAGGAGTAATTATTCTGGAAAAACTCACTTAGTTACAGTTTGTTCTTTACCAAACTTGGCAAATTTACTTTATTCACGTAAGCACACTGGGGCACACTTCGACTTTATCGAAATCCCTGAAATTAAAAAAGATATTCCACATGTGGTCAGATTCCCATAGTAATGCATAGGGGAGATTTTTTTTGGAAAAACTCATTTAATTTCTGGTATTTCTTTAAACAAAGGGTGTAGTTTACTTCATTTACGCAGATATAGTGTGACGGACCTCGTTTTTATTGAATTCGTTCATATGGAATGAGTTAATCGACAAGTCATTTGACTCCCATACTAAAGCAATGGGAGGATTCCCATAGAGAAGCATAGGAGTAAATTATTCAGGAAAAACTCACTTAATTACAGTTTGTTCTTTACCAAACTTGGCAAATTTACTTTATTCACGTAGGCACACTGGGATACACTTCGACTTTATCGAAATCCCTGAAATTAAAAAAGATATTCCACATGTGGTCAGATTCCCATAGTAATGCATAGGGGAGATTTTTTTTGGAAAAACTCATTTAATTTCTGGTATTTCTTTAAACAAAGGGTGTAGTTTACTTCATTTACGCAGATATAGTGTGACGGACCTCGTTTTTATTGAATTCGTTCATATGGAATAAGTTAATCGACAAGTCATTTGACTCCCATACTAAAGCAATGGGAGGATTCCCATAGGAGACAATGGGAAATCAGTTTCTTTTTTAAATTAATTTTTGCTGAAAACTTGATTATAGTATGGTAGAATACCTACAAATAAGCTATATTACACGTTTAATTAGTTTTATAATCGAAATTCTTGAGTATTATTTAAGATGGGTTTAGTGTCAAAAGTGGCAAAATCAAAGATTTTTCTTCTAAAGTGCACGAAATTCCTAACTTTTCTGAAGCGTTTTGTGTATTACAGGGAAGCACTGAAGATAATTCTTTCCTCAACAACTCACTTAATTTCCATTATATCTCTACAAAAATTAGCCAGTTAACGTATCTAGCCAAGAATTAATAGAAAACACATCGTTTTTATGGAAATTCCTGAAACTATAAAAGATATTCCACATGTGGTCAGATTCCCATAGTAATGCATAGGGGAGATTTTTTTTGAAAACCTCATTTAATTTCTGGTCTTTCTTTAAACAAAGGGTGTAGTTTACTTCATTTACGCAGATATAGTGTGACGGACCTCGTTTTTATCGAATTCGTTCATATGAAGTAAGTTAATCGAGATGTCATTTGACTCCCATAGTAAAGCATGGGGAGAATTCCCATAGAGAAGCATAGGAGTAAATTATTCAGGAAAAACTCACTTAATTTCAGTTTGTTCTTTACCAAACTTGGCAAATTTACTTTATTCACGTAAGCGCACTGGGGCACACTTCGACTTTATCGAAATCCCTGAAATTAAAAAAGATATTCCACATGTGGTCAGATTCCCATAGTAATGCATAGGGGAGATTTTATTTGGAAAAACTCATTTAATTTCTGGTCTTTCTTTAAACAAAGGGTGTAGTTTACTTCATTTACGCAGATATAGTGTGACGGACCTCGTTTTTATTGAATTCGTTCATATGAAGTAAGTTAATCGACATGTCATTTGACTCCCATAGTAAAGCATGGGGAGAATTCCCATAGAGAAGCATAGGAGTAAATTATTCAGGAAAAACTCACTTAATTACAGTTTGTCCTTTACCAAACTTGGCAAATTTACTTTATTCACGTAGGCACACTGGGATACACTTCGACTTTATCGAAATCCCTGAAATTAAAAAAGATATTCCACATGTGGTCAGATTCCCATAGTAATGCATAGGGGAGATTTTTTTTTGGAAAAACTCATTTAATTTCTGGTATTTCTTTAAACAAAGGGTGTAGTTTACTTCATTTACGCAGATATAGTGTGACGGACCTCGTTTTTATTGAATTCGTTCATATGAAATAAGTTAATCGAGATGTCATTTGACTCCCATAGTAAAGCATGGGGGGAATTCTCATAGAAAAGCATAGGAGTAAATTATTCAGGAAAAACTCACTTAATTACAGTTTGTTCTTTACCAAACTTGGCAAATTTACTTTATTCACGTAAGCACACTGGGGCACACTTCGACTTTATCGAAATCCCTGAAATTAAAAAAGATATTCCACATGTGGTCAGATTCCCATAGTAATGCATAGGGGAGATTTTTTTTGGAAAAACTCATTTAATTTCTGGTATTTCTTTAAACAAAGGGTGTAGTTTACTTCATTTACGCAGATATAGTGTGACGGACCTCGTTTTTATTGAATTCGTTCATATGGAATGAGTTAATCGACAAGTCATTTGACTCCCATACTAAAGCAATGGGAGGATTCCCATAGAGAAGCATAGGAGTAAATTATTCAGGAAAAACTCACTTAATTACAGTTTGTTCTTTACCAAACTTGGCAAATTTACTTTATTCACGTAGGCACACTGGGATACACTTCGACTTTATCGAAATCCCTGAAATTAAAAAAGATATTCCACATGTGGTCAGATTCCCATAGTAATGCATAGGGGAGATTTTTTTTGGAAAAACTCATTTAATTTCTGGTATTTCTTTAAACAAAGGGTGTAGTTTACTTCATTTACACAGATATAGTGTGACGGACCTCGTTTTTATTGAATTCGTTCATATGAAATAAGTTAATCGAGATGTCATTTGACTCCCATAGTAAAGCATGGGGAGAATTCCCATAGAAAAGCATAGGAGTAAATTATTCATGAAAAACTCACTTAATTACAGTTTGTTCTTTACCAAACTTGGCAAATTTACTTTATTCACGTAATCACACTGGGATACACTTCGACTTTATCGAAATCCCTGAAATTAAAAAAGGTATTCCACATGTGGTCAGATTCCCATAGTAATGCATAGGGGAGATTTTTTTTTGAAAACCCCATTTAATTTCTTGTCTTTCTTTAAACAAAGGGTGTAGTTTACTTCATTTTCGCAGATACAGTGTGACGGACCTCGTTTTTATCGAATTCGTTCATATGAAGTAAGTTAATCGAGATGTCATTTGACTCCCATAGTAAAGCATGGGAAGAATTCCCATAGAGAAGCATAGGAGTAAATTATTCAGGAAAAACTCACTTAATTACAGTTTGTTCTTTACCAAACTTGGCAAATTTACTTTATTCACGTAAGCACACTGGGATACACTTCGACTTTATCGAAATCCCTGAAATTAAAAAAGGTATTCCACATGTTGTCAGATTCCCATAGTAATGCATAGGGGAGATTTTTTTTGGAAAAACTCATTTAATTTCTGGTATTTCTTTAAACAAAGGGTGTAGTTTACTTCATTTACGCAGATATAGTGTGACGGACCTCGTTTTTATTGAATTCGTTCATATGGAATAAGTTAATCGACAAGTCATTTGACTCCCATACTAAAGCAATGGGAGGATTCCCATAGGAGACAATGGGAAATCAGTTTCTTTTTTAAATTAATTTCTGCTGAAAACTTGATTATAGTATGTTAGAATACCTACAAATAAGCTATATTACACGTTTAATTAGTTTTATAATCGAAATTCTTGATTATTATTTAAGATGGGTTTAGTGTCAAAAGTGGCAAAATCAAAGATTTTTCTTCTAAAGTGGACGAAATTCCTAACTTTTCTGAAGCGTTTTGTGTATTACAGGGAAGCACTGAAGATAATTCTTTCCTCAACAACTCACTTAATTTCCATTATATCTCTACAAAAATTAGTCAGTTAACGTATCTAGCTAAGAATTAATAGAAAACACATCGTCTTTATGGAAATTCCTGAAACTATAAAAGATATTCCACATGTGGTCAGATTCCCATAGTAATGCAGGGGAGATTTTTTTTGGAAAAACTCATTTAATTTCTGGTCTTTCTTTAAACAAAGGGTGTAGTTTACTTCATTTACGCAGATATAGTGTGACGGACCTCGTTTTTATCGAATTCGTTCATATGAAGTAAGTTAATCGACATGTCATTTGACTCCCATAGTAAAGCATGGGGAGAATTCCCATAGAGAAGCATAGGAGTAAATTATTCAGGAAAAACTCACTTAATTACAGTTTGTTCTTTACCAAACTTGGCAAATTTACTTTATTCACGTAAGCACACTGGGGCACACTTCGACTTTATCGAAATCCCTGAAATTAAAAAAGATATTCCACATGTGGTCAGATTCCCATAGTAATGCATAGGGGAGATTTTATTTGGAAAAACTCATTTAATTTCTGGTCTTTCTTTAAACAAAGGGTGTAGTTTACTTCATTTACGCAGATATAGTGTGACGGACCTCGTTTTTATTGAATTCGTTCATACGAAGTAAGTTAATCGACATGTCATTTGACTCCCATAGTAAAGCATGGGGAGAATTCCCATAGAGAAGCATAGGAGTAAATTATTCAGGAAAAACTCACTTAATTACAGTTTGTTCTTTACCAAACTTGGCAGATTTACTTTATTCACGTAAGCACACTGGGATACACTTCGACTTTATCGAAATCCCTGAAATTAAAAAAGGTATTCCACATGTTGTCAGATTCCCATAGTAATGCATAGGGGAGATTTTTTTTGGAAAAACTCATTTAATTTCTGGTCTTTCTTTAAAAAAAGGGTCTAGTTTACTTCATTTACGCACATGTAGTGTGATGGACCTCGTTTTTATCGAATTCGTTCATATGGAATAAGTTAATCGACAAGTCATTTGACTCCCATACTAAAGCAAATGGAGGATTCCCATAGGAGACAATGGGAAATCAGTTTCTTTTTTAAATTAATTTCTGCTGAAAACTTGATTATAGTATGTTAGAATACCTACAAATAAGCTATATTACACGTTTAATTAGTTTTATAATCGAAATTCTTGAGTATTATTTAAGATGGGTTTAGTGTCAAAAGTGGCAAAATCAAAGATTTTTCTTCTAAAGTGCACGAAATTCCTAACTTTTCTGAAGCGTTTTGTGTATTACAGGGAAGCACTGAAGATAATTCTTTCCTCAACAACTCACTTAATTTCCATTATATCTCTACAAAAATTAGCCAGTTAACGTATCTAGCCAAGAATTAATAGAAAACACATCGTTTTTATGGAAATTCCTGAAACTATAAAAGATATTCCACATGTGGTCAGATTCCCATAGTAATGCATAGGGGAGATTTTTTTTGGAAAAACTCATTTAATTTCTGGTCTTTCTTTAAACAAAGGGTGTAGTTTACTTCAATTACGCAGATATAGTGTGACGGACCTCGTTTTTATCGAATTCGTTCATATGAAGTAAGTTAATCGAGATGTCATTTGACTCCCATAGTAAAGCATGGGGAGAATTCCCATAGAGAAGCATAGGAGTAAATTATTCAGGAAAAACTCACTTAATTTCAGTTTGTTCTTTACCAAACTTGGCAAATTTACTTTATTCACGTAAGCGCACTGGGGCACACTTCGACTTTATCGAAATCCCTGAAATTAAAAAAGATATTCCACATGTGGTCAGATTCCCATAGTAATGCATAGGGGAGATTTTATTTGGAAAAACTCATTTAATTTCTGGTCTTTCTTTAAACAAAGGGTGTAGTTTACTTCATTTACGCAGATATAGTGTGACGGACCTCGTTTTTATTGAATTCGTTCATATGAAGTAAGTTAATCGACATGTCATTTGACTCCCATAGTAAAGCATGGGGAGAATTCCCATAGAGAAGCATAGGAGTAAATTATTCAGGAAAAGCTCACTTAATTACAGTTTGTTCTTTACCAAACTTGGGAAATTTACTTTATTCACATAGGCACACTGGGATACACTTCGACTTTATCGAAATCCCTGAAATTAAAAAAGATATTCCACATGTGGTCAGATTCCCATAGTAATGCATAGGGGAGATTTTTTTTTGGAAAAACTCATTTAATTTCTGGTATTTCTTTAAACAAAGGGTGTAGTTTACTTCATTTACGCAGATATAGTGTGACGGACCTCGTTTTTATTGAATTCGTTCATATGAAATAAGTTAATCGAGATGTCATTTGACTCCCATAGTAAAGCATGGGGAGAATTCTCATAGAAAAGCATAGGAGTAAATTATTCAGGAAAAACTCACTTAATTACAGTTTGTTCTTTACCAAACTTGGCAAATTTACTTTATTGACGTAAGCACACTGGGATACACTTCGACTTTATCGAAATCCATGAAATTAAAAAAGATATTCCACATGTGGTCAGATTCCCATAGTAATGCATAGGGGAGATTTTATTTGGAAAAACTCATTTAATTTCTGGTCTTTCTTTAAACAAAAGGTGTAGTTTACTTCATTTACGCAGATATAGTGTGACGGACCTCGTTTTTATCGAATTCGTTCATATGAAGTAAGTTAATCGAGATGTCATTTGACTCCCATAGTAAAGCATTGGGAGGATTCCCATAGAGAAGCATAGGAGTAATTATTCTGGAAAAACTCACTTAGTTACAGTTTGTTCTTTACCAAACTTGGCAAATTTACTTTATTCACGTAAGCACACTGGGGCACACTTCGACTTTATCGAAATCCCTGAAATTAAAAAAGATATTCCACATGTGGTCAGATTCCCATAGTAATGCATAGGGGAGATTTTTTTTGGAAAAACTCATTTAATTTCTGGTATTTCTTTAAACAAAGGGTGTAGTTTACTTCATTTACGCAGATATAGTGTGACGGACCTCGTTTTTATTGAATTCGTTCATATGGAATGAGTTAATCGACAAGTCATTTGACTCCCATACTAAAGCAATGGGAGGATTCCCATAGAGAAGCATAGGAGTAAATTATTCAGGAAAAACTCACTTAATTACAGTTTGTTCTTTACCAAACTTGGCAAATTTACTTTATTCACGTAGGCACACTGGGATACACTTCGACTTTATCGAAATCCCTGAAATTAAAAAAGATATTCCACATGTGGTCAGATTCCCATAGTAATGCATAGGGGAGATTTTTTTTGGAAAAACTCATTTAATTTCTGGTATTTCTTTAAACAAAGGGTGTAGTTTACTTCATTTACGCAGATATAGTGTGACGGACCTCGTTTTTATTGAATTCGTTCATATGGAATAAGTTAATCGACAAGTCATTTGACTCCCATACTAAAGCAATGGGAGGATTCCCATAGGAGACAATGGGAAATCAGTTTCTTTTTTAAATTAATTTTTGCTGAAAACTTGATTATAGTATGTTAGAATACCTACAAATAAGCTATATTACACGTTTAATTAGTTTTATAATCGAAATTCTTGAGTATTATTTAAAATGGGTTTAGTGTCAAAAGTGGCAAAATCAAAGATTTTTCTTCTAAAGTGCACGAAATTCCTAACTTTTCTGAAGCGTTTTGTGTATTACAGGGAAGCACTGAAGATAATTCTTTCCTCAACAACTCACTTAATTTCCATTATATCTCTACAAAAATTAGCCAGTTAACGTATCTAGCCAAGAATTAATAGAAAACACATCGCTTTTATGGAAATTCCTGAAACTATAAAAGATATTCCACATGTGGTCAGATTCCCATAGTAATGCATAGGGGAGATTTTTTTTGGAAAAACTCATTTAATTTCTGGTCTTTCTTTAAACAAAGGGTGTAGTTTACTTCATTTACGCAGATATAGTGTGACGGACCTCGTTTTTATCGAATTCGTTCATATGAAGTAAGTTAATCGAGATGTCATTTGACTCCCATAGTAAAGCATGGGGGGAATTCCCATAGAGAAGCATAGGAGTAAATTATTCAGGAAAAACTCACTTAATTTCAGTTTGTTCTTTACCAAACTTGGCAAATTTACTTTATTCACGTAGGCGCACTGGGGCACACTTCGACTTTATCGAAATCCCTGAAATTAAAAAAGATATACCGCATGTGGTCAGATTCCCATAGTAATGCATAGGGGAGATTTTATTTGGAAAAACTCATTTAATTTCTGGTCTTTCTTTAAACAAAGGGTGTAGTTTACTTCACTTACGCAGATATAGTGTGACGGACCTCGTTTTTATCGAATTCGTTCATATGAAGTAAGTTAATCGAGATGTCATTTGACTCCCATAGTAAAGCATTGGGAGGATTCCCATAGAGAAGCATAGGAGTAATTATTCTGGAAAAACTCACTTAGTTACAGTTTGTTCTTTACCAAACTTGGCAAATTTACTTTATTCACGTAAGCACACTGGGGCACACTTCGACTTTATCGAAATCCCTGAAATTAAAAAAGATATTCCACATGTGGTCAGATTCCCATAGTAATGCATAGGGGAGATTTTTTTTGGAAAAACTCATTTAATTTCTGGTATTTCTTTAAACAAAGGGTGTAGTTTACTTCATTTACGCAGATATAGTGTGACGGACCTCGTTTTTATTGAATTCGTTCATATGGAATAAGTTAATCGACAAGTCATTTGACTCCCATACTAAAGCAATGGGAGGATTCCCATAGGAGACAATGGGAAATCAGTTTCTTTTTTAAATTAATTTTTGCTGAAAACTTGATTATAGTATGGTAGAATACCTACAAATAAGCTATATTACACGTTTAATTAGTTTTATAATCGAAATTCTTGAGTATTATTTAAGATGGGTTTAGTGTCAAAAGTGGCAAAATCAAAGATTTTTCTTCTAAAGTGCACGAAATTCCTAACTTTTCTGAAGCGTTTTGTGTATTACAGGGAAGCACTGAAGATAATTCTTTCCTCAACAACTCACTTAATTTCCATTATATCTCTACAAAAATTAGCCAGTTAACGTATCTAGCCAAGAATTAATAGAAAACACATCGCTTTTATGGAAATTCCTGAAACTATAAAAGATATTCCACATGTGGTCAGATTCCCATAGTAATGCATAGGGGAGATTTTTTTTGGAAAAACTCATTTAATTTCTGGTCTTTCTTTAAACAAAGGGTGTAGTTTACTTCATTTACGCAGATATAGTGTGACGGACCTCGTTTTTATCGAATTCGTTCATATGAAGTAAGTTAATCGAGATGTCATTTGACTCCCATAGTAAAGCATGGGGAGAATTCCCATAGAGAAGCATAGGAGTAAATTATTCAGGAAAAACTCACTTAATTTCAGTTTGTTCTTTACCAAACTTGGCAAATTTACGTTATTCACGTAAGCGCACTGGGGCACACTTCGACTTTATCGAAATCCCTGAAATTAAAAAAGATATTCCACATGTGGTCAGATTCCCATAGTAATGCATAGGGGAGATTTTATTTGGAAAAACTCATTTAATTTCTGGTCTTTCTTTTTGAACAAAGGGTGTAGTTTACTTCATTTACGCAGATATAGTGTGACGGACCTCGTTTTTATTGAATTCGTTCATATGAAGTAAGTTAATCGACATGTCATTTGATTCCCATAGTAAAGCATGGGGAGAATTCCCATAGAGAAGCATAGGAGTAAATTATTCAGGAAAAACTCACTTAATTACAGTTTGTTCTTTACCAAACTTGGCAAATTTACTTTATTCACGTAGGCACACTGGGATACACTTCGACTTTATCGAAATCCCTGAAATTAAAAAAGATATTCCACATGTGGTCAGATTCCCATAGTAATGCATAGGGGAGATTTTTTTTTGGAAAAACTCATTTAATTTCTGGTATTTCTTTAAACAAAGGGTGTAGTTTACTTCATTTACGCAGATATAGTGTGACGGACCTCGTTTTTATTGAATTCGTTCATATGAAATAAGTTAATCGAGATGTCATTTGACTCCCATAGTAAAGCATGGGGAGAATTCTCATAGAAAAGCATAGGAGTAAATTATTCAGGAAAAACTCACTTAATTACAGTTTGTTCTTTACCAAACTTGGCAAATTTACTTTATTGACGTAAGCACACTGGGATACACTTCGACTTTATCGAAATCCATGAAATTAAAAAAGATATTCCACATGTGGTCAGATTCCCATAGTAATGCATAGGGGAGATTTTTTTTGGAAAAACTCATTTAATTTCTTGTCTTTCTTTAAACAAAGGGTGTAGTTTACTTCATTTACGCAGATATAGTGTGACGGACCTCGTTTTTATCGAATTCGTTCATATGAAGTAAGTTAATCGAGATGTCATTTGACTCCCATAGTAAAGCATGGGGAGAATTCCCATAGAGAAGCATAGGAGTAAATTATTCAGGAAAAACTCACTTAATTACAGTTTGTTCTTTACCAAACTTGGGAAATTTACTTTATTCACGTAAGCACACTGGGATACACTTCGACTTTATCGAAATCCCTGAAATTAAAAAAGGTATTCCACATGTTGTCAGATTCCCATAGTAATGCATAGGGGAGATTTTTTTTGGAAAAACTCATTTAATTTCTGGTCTTTCTTTAAAAAAAGGGTCTAGTTTACTTCATTTACGCACATGTAGTGTGATGGACCTCGTTTTTATCGAATTCGTTCATATGGAATAAGTTAATCGACAAGTCATTTGACTCCCATACTAAAGCAATGGGAGGATTCCCATAGGAGACAATGGGAAATCAGTTTCTTTTTTAAATTAATTTCTGCTGAAAACTTGATTATAGTATGTTAGAATACCTACAAATAAGCTATATTACACGTTTAATTAGTTTTATAATCGAAATTCTTGAGTATTATTTAAGATGGGTTTAGTGTCAAAAGTGGCAAAATCAAAGATTTTTCTTCTAAAGTGCACGAAATTCCTAACTTTTCTGAAGCGTTTTGTGTATT
>NW_028328374.1:0-35353 GCF_048544385.1 Mastigoproctus giganteus
CATTTTTGACTCCAATCTCATTTGAAATAATATTCAAGGATTTCGATCATAAAACTGATTAAACATGTAATTATAGCATATTTATCCGTAAATTAACATATTATCATCAAGCTTTCAGCAGAAATTAATTTTAATAAGACACTGATTTTCCTTGTCTCCTATGGGAATCCTCCCTATACTTTACTATGGGAATGTAATTCCATGTCGATTCACTTACTTCATGTGAAGGATTTCTATAAAAACCATGTGTTTCCATCTATATCTGCGGGAATTAAGTAAACTAGGCCCTTTTTTTAAAGAACGACCTGAAAGTAAATGAGTTTTTTTCCAGAAAAATCACTCCAATGCTTTACTATGGGAACTATGACCTCATATGGAATATCAATTTTATTTTCGAGGATTTCGTTAAAGTCGAAGTGTTTACCAGTTTATCTACGTGAATAAAGTAAATCTACCAGATTTTGTAGAGAAAGAACGGAAATTAAGTGAGTTTTTTCGATCAGAATTCACTCCTATGCTTTCCTATGGGAATCCTCCCTATTGCTTTACTATGGGAATGTATACCATGTCGATTCACTTACTTCATGTGAAGGATTTCTATAAAAACCATGTGTTTCCATCTATATCTGCGGGAAATTAAGTAAACTAGGCCCTTTTTTTTAAAGAACGACCTGAAATTAAATGAGTTTTTTCCAGAAAAATCACTCCAATGCTTTACTATGGGAATATGACCTCATATGGAATATCAATTTTATTTTCGAGGATTTCGTTAAAGTCGAAGTGTTTACCAGTTTATCTACGTGAATAAAGTAAATCTACCAAAGTTTGTAGAGAACGAACGGAAATTAAGTGAGTTTTTTTCGAATTACAATTCACCCCTATGCTTTCCTATGGGAATCCTCCCTATGCTTTACTATGGGAATGAAATTCCATGTCGATTCACTTACTTCATATGAAGGATTTCTATAAAAACCAATTGTTTCCATCTATATCTGCGTGAATTAAGTAATCTAGCCCCTTTTTTTAAAGAAAGACCTGAAATTAAATGAGTTTTTTCCAGAAAAATCACTCCAATGCTTTACTATGGGAATATGACCTCATATGGAATATTAATTTTATTTTCGAGGATTTCGTTTAAAGTCGAAGTGTTTACCAGTTTATCTACGTGAATAAAGTAAATCTACCAGATTTTGTAGAGAAAGAACGGAAATTAAGTGAGTTTTTTCGATCAGAATTCACTCCTATGCTTTCCTATGGGAATCCTCCCTATGCTTTACTATGGGAAATGTAATACCATGTCGATTCACTTACTTCATGTGAAGGAATTTCTATAAAAACCATGTGTTTCCATCTATATCTGCGGGAAATTAAGTAAACTAGGCCCTTTTTTTTAAAGAACGACCTGAAATTAAATGAGTTTTTTCCAGAAAAATCACTCCAATGCTTTACTATGGGAATATGACCTCATATGGAATATCAATTTTATTTTCGAGGATTTAGTTAAAGTCGAAGTGTTTACCAGTTTATCTACGTGAATAAAGTAAATCTACCAAAGTTTGTAGAGAACGAACGAAATTAAGTGAGTTTTTTCGATACAATTCACCCCTATGCTTTCCTATGGGAATCCTCCCTATGCTTTACTATGGGAATGAAATACCATGTCGATTCACTTACTTCATATGAAGGATTTCTATAAAAACCAATTGTTTCCATCTATATCTGCGTGAATTAAGTAATCTCAGCCCCTTTTTTTAAAGAAAGACCTGAAATTAAATGAGTTTTTTCCAGAAAAATCACTCCAATGCTTTACTATGGGAATATGACCTCATATGGAATATTAATTTTATTTTCGAGGATTTCGTTAAAGTCGAAGTGTTTACCAGTTTATCTACGTGAATAAAGTAAATCTACCAGATTTTGTAGAGAACGAACTGAAATTAAGTGAGTTTTTTCGATTACAATTCACCCCTATGCTTTCCTATGGCAATCCTCCCTATGCTTTACTATGGGAATGAAATACCATGTCGATTCACTTACTTCATATGAAGGATTTCTATAAAAACCAATTGTTTCCATCTATATCTGCGTGAATTAAGTAATCTAGCCCCTTTTTTTAAAGAAAGACCTGAAATTAAATGAGTTTTTTCCAGAAAAATCACTCCAATGCTTTACTATGGGAATATGACCTCATATGGAATATCGTTTTTATTTTCGAAGCTTTCGTTAAAAACGAAGTGTTTTCTATTAATCTAGGTTAGATACGTTAATTGGCTAATTTTTGTCGAGAAATAATGGATAGTAATTGAGTTATTGAAGAAAGAATTATTTTCAATGCTTATCTATGGAACACAAAACGACACTAGAAAAAGTGCAGCATTTTCTACAATTTCGAACGAAAATCTTTGATTTTGCCATTTTTGACTCCAATCTCATTTGAAATAATATTCAAGGATTTCGATCATAAAACTGATTAAACATGTAATATAGCATATTTATCCGTAAATTAACATATTATCATCAAGCTTTCAGCAGAAATTAATTTTAATAAGACACTGATTTTCCTTGTCTCCTATGGGAATCCTCCCTATACTTTACTATGGGAATGTAATACCATGTCGATTCACTTACTTCATGTGAAGGATTTCTATAAAAACCATGTGTTTCCATCTATATCTGCGGGAATTAAGTAATCTAGCCCCGTTTTTTTAAAGAACGACCTGAAATTAAATGAGTTTTTTCCAGAAAAATCACTCCAATGCTTTACTATGGGAATATGACCTCATATGGAATATCAATTTTATTTTCGAGGATTTCGTTAAAGTCGAAGTGTTTACCAGTTTATCTACGTGAATAAAGTAAATCTACCAGATTTTGTAGAGAAAGAACGGAAATTAAGTGAGTTTTTTCGATCAGAATTCACTCCTATGCTTTCCTATGGGAATCCACCCTATACTTTACTATGGGAATGTAATACCATGTCGATTCACTTACTTCATGTGAAGGATTTCTATAAAAACCATGTGTTTCCATCTATATCTGCGGGATTAAGTAAACTAGGCCCTTTTTTTAAAGAACGACCTGAAATTAAATGAGTTTTTTCCAGAAAAATCACTCCAATGCTTTACTATGGGAATATGACCTCATATGGAATATCAATTTATTTTCGAGGATTTTCGTTAAAGTCGAAGTGTTTACCAGTTTATCTACGTGAATAAAGTAAATCTACCAGATTTTTGTAGAGAACGACGGAAATTAAGTGAGTTTTTTCGATTACAATTCACCCTATGCTTTCCTATGGGAATCCTCCCTAATGCTTTACTATGGGAATGAAATACCATGTCGATTCACTTACTTCATATGAAGGATTTCTATAAAAACCAATTGTTTTCATCTATATCTGCGTGAATTAAGTAATCTAGCCCCTTTTTTTAAAGAAAGACCTGAAATTAAATGAGTTTTTTCCAGAAAAATCACTCCAATGCTTTACTATGGGAATATGACCTCATATGGAATATTAATTTTATTTTCGAGGATTTCGTTAAAGTCGAAGTGTTTACCAGTTTATCTACGTGAATAAAGTAAATCTACCAGATTTTGTAGAGAGCGAACTGAAATTAAGTGAGTTTTTTCGATTACAATTCACCCCTATGCTTTCCTATGGCAATCCTCCCTATGCTTTACTATGGGAATGTAATACCATGTCGATTCACTTACTTCATGTGAAGGATTTCTATAAAAACCATGTGTTTCCATCTATATCTGCGGGAATTAAGTAAACTAGGCCCTTTTTTTAAAGAACGACCTGAATTAAATGAGTTTTTTCCAGAAAAATCACTCCAATGCTTTACTATGGGAATATGACCTCATATGGAATATCAATTTTATTTTCGAGGATTTCGTTAAAGTCGAAGTGTTTACAGTTTATCTACGTGAATAAAGTAAATCTACCAGATTTTGTAGAGAAAGAACGGAAATTAAGTGAGTTTTTTTCGATCAGAATTCACTCCTATGCTTTCCTATGGGAATCCTCCCTATACTTTACTATGGGAATGTATACCATGTCGATTCACTTACTTCATGTGAAGGATTTCTATAAAAACCATGGTGTTTTCCATCTATATCTGCGGGAATTAAGTAAACTAGGCCCTTTTTTTAAAGAACGGACCTGAAATTAAATGAGTTTTTTCCAGAAAAATCACTCCAATGCTTTACTATGGGAATATGACCTCATATGGAATATCAATTTTATTTTCGATGGATTTCGTTAAAGTCGAAGTGTTTACCAGTTTATCTACGTGAATAAAGTAAATCTACCAGATTTTGTCGAGAACGAACGGAGAATTAAGTGAGTTTTTTCTGATTACAATTCACCCCTATGCTTTCCTATGGGAATCCTCCCTATGCTTTACTATGGGAATGAAATACCATGTCGATTCACTTACTTCATATGAAGGATTTCTATAAAAAACCAATTGGTTTCCATCTATATCTGCGTGAATTAAGTAATCTAGCCCCTTTTTTTAAAGAAAGACCTGAAATTAAATGAGTTTTTTTCCAGAAAAATCACTCCAATGCTTTACTATGGGAATATGACCTCATATGGAATATCGTTTTTTAATTTTCGAAGCTTTCGTTATAAAACGAAGTGTTTTCTATTAAATCTAGGTTAGATACGTTAATTGGCTAATTTTTGTCGAGAAATAATGGATAGTAATTGAGTTATTGAAGAAAGAATTATTTTCAATGCTTATCTATGGAACACAAAACGACACTAGAAAAAGTGCAGCATTTTCTACAATTTCGAACGAAAATCTTTGATTTTGCCATTTTTGACTCCAATCTCATTTGAAATAATATTCAAGGATTTCGATCATAAAACTGATTTAACATGTAATATAGCATATTTATCCGGTAAATTAACATATTATCATCAAGCTTTCAGCAGAAATTAATTTTAATAAGACACTGATTTTCCTTGTCTCCTATGGGAATCCTCCCTATACTTTACTATGGGAATGTAATACCATGTCGATTCACTTACTTCATGTGAAGGATTTCTATAAAAACCATGTGTTTCCATCTATATCTGCGGGAATTAAGTAATCTAGCCCCGTTTTTTAAAGAACGACCTGAAATTAAATGAGTTTTTTCCAGAAAAATCACTCCAATGCTTTACTATGGGAATATGACCTCATATGGAATATCAATTTATTTTCGAGGATTTCGTTAAAGTCGAAGTGGTTTACCAGTTTATCTACGTGAATAAAGTAAATCTACCAGATTTTGTAGAGAAAGAACGGAAATTAAGTGAGTTTTTTCGATCAGAATTCACTCCTATGCTTTCCTATGGGAATCCACCCTATACTTTACTATGGGAATGTAATACCATGTCGATTCACTTACTTCATGTGAAGGATATCTATAAAAACCATGTGTTTCCATCTATATCTGCGGGAATTAAGTAAACTAGGCCCTTTTTTTAAAGAACGACCTGAAATTAAATGAGTTTTTTCCAGAAAAATCACTCCAATGCTTTACTATGGGAATATGACCTCATATGGAATATCAATTTTATTTCGAGGATTTCGTTAAAGTCGAAGTGTTTACCAGTTTATCTACGTGAATAAAGTAAATCTACCAGATTTTGTAGAGAACGAACGGAAATTAAGTGAGTTTTTTCGATTACAATTCACCCCTATGCTTTCCTATGGGAATCCTCCCTATGCTTTACTATGGGAATGAAATACCATGTCGATTCACTTACTTCATATGAAGGATTTCTATAAAAACAATTGTTTCCATCTATATCTGCGTGAATTAAGTAATCTAGCCCCTTTTTTTTAAAGAAAGACCTGAAATTAAATGAGTTTTTCCAGAAAAATCACTCCAATGCTTTACTATGGGAATATGACCTCATATGGAATATTAATTTTATTTTCGAGGATTTCGTTAAAGTCGAAGTGTTTTACCAGTTTATCTACGTGAATAAAGTAAATCTACCAGATTTTGTAGAGAGCGAACTGAAATTAAGTGAGTTTTTTCGATTACAATTCACCCCTATGCTTTCCTATGGCAATCCTCCCTATGCTTTAACTATGGAATGTAATACCATGTCGATTCACTTACTTCATGTGAAGGATTTCTATAAAAACCATGTGTTTCCATCTATATCTGCGGGAATTAAGTAAACTAGGCCCTTTTTTTAAAGAACGACCTGAAATTAAATGAGTTTTTTCCAGAAAAATCACTCCAATGCTTTACTATGGGAATATGACCTCATATGGAATATCATTTTATTTTCGAGATTTCGTTAAAGTCGAAGTGTTTACCAGTTTATCTACGTGAATAAAGTAAATCTACCAGATTTTGTAGAGAAAGAACGGAAATTAAGTGAGTTTTTTCGATCAGAATTCACTCCTATGCTTTCCTATGGGAATCCTCCCTATACTTTACTATGGGAATGTAATACCATGTCGATTCACTTACTTCATGTGAAGGGATTTCTATAAAAACCATGTGTTTCCATCTATATCTGCGGGAATTAAGTAAACTAGGCCCTTTTTTTAAAGAACGACCTGAAATTAAATGAGTTTTTTCCAGAAAAATCACTCCAATGCTTTACTATGGGAATATGACCTCATATGGAATATCAATTTTATTTTCGAGGATTTCGTTTAAAGTCGAAGTGTTTACCAGTTTATCTACGTGAATAAAGTAAATCTACCAGATTTTGTCGAGAACGAACGGAAATTAAGTGAGTTTTTTCGATTACAATTCACCCTATGCTTTCCTATGGGAATCCTCCCTATGCTTTACTATGGGAAATGAAATACCATGTCGATTCACTTACTTCATATGAAGGATTTCTATAAAAACCAATTGTTTCCATCTATATCTGCGTGAATTAAGTAATCTAGCCCCTTTTTTAAAGAAAGACCTGAAATTAAATGAGTTTTTTCCAGAAAAATCACTCCAATGCTTTACTATGGGAATATGACCTCATATGGAATATCGTTTTTATTTTCGAAGCTTTCGTTAAAAACGAAGTGTTTTCTATTAAATCTAGGTTAGATACGTTAATTGGCTAATTTTTGTCGAGAAATAATGGATAGTAATTGAGTTATTGAAGAAAGAATTATTTTCAATGCTTATCTATGGAACACAAAACGACACTAGAAAAAGTGCAGCATTTTCTACAATTTCGAACGAAAATCTTTGATTTTGCCATTTTTGACTCCAATCTCATTTGAAATAATATTCAAGGATTTCGATCATAAAACTGATTAAACATGTAATATAGCATATTTATCCGTAAATTAACATATTATCATCAAGCTTTCAGCAGAAATTAATTTTAATAAGACACTGATTTTCCTTGTCTCCTATGGGAATCCTCCCTATACTTTACTATGGAATGTAATTCCATGTCGATTCACTTACTTCATGTGAAGGATTTCTATAAAAACCATGTGTTTCCATCTATATCTGCGGGAATTAAGTAAACTAGGCCCTTTTTTTAAAGAACGACCTGAAAGTAAATGAGTTTTTTCCAGAAAAATCACTCCAATGCTTTACTATGGGAATATGACCTCATATGGAATATCAATTTTATTTTCGAGGATTTCGTTAAAGTCGAAGTGTTTTACCAGTTTATCTACGTGAATAAAGTAAATCTACCAGATTTTGTAGAGAAAGAACGGAAATTAAGTGAGTTTTTTCGATCAGAATTCACTCCTATGCTTTCCTATGGGAATCCTCCCTATGCTTTACTATGGGAATGTAATACCATGTCGATTCACTTACTTCATGTGAAGGATTTCTATAAAAACCATGTGTTTCCATCTATATCTGCGGGAATTAAGTAAACTAGGCCCTTTTTTTAAAGAACGACCTGAAATTAAATGAGTTTTTTCCAGAAAAATCACTCCAATGCTTTACTATGGGAATATGACCTCATATGGAATATCAATTTTATTTTCGAGGATTTCGTTAAAGTCGAAGTGTTTACCAGTTTATCTACGTGAATAAAGTAAATCTACCAAAGTTTGTAGAGAACGAACGGAAATTAAGTGAGTTTTTTCGATTACAATTCACCCCTATGCTTTCCTATGGGAATCCTCCCTATGCTTACTATGGGAATGAAATACCATGTCGATTCACTTACTTCATATGAAGGATTTCTATAAAAACCAATTGTTTCCATCTATATCTGCGTGAATTAAGTAATCTAGCCCCTTTTTTTAAAGAAAGACCTGAAATTAAATGAGTTTTTTCCAGAAAAATCACTCCAATGCTTTACTATGGGAATATGACCTCATATGGAATATTAATTTTATTTTCGAGGATTTCGTTAAAGTCGAAGTGTTTACCAGTTTATCTACGTGAATAAAGTAAATCTACCAGATTTGTAGAGAACGAACTGAAATTAAGTGAGTTTTTTCGATTACAATTCACCCCTATGCTTTCCTATGGCAATCCTCCCTATGCTTTACTATGGGAATGAAATACCATGTCGATTCACTTACTTCATATGAAGGATTTCTATAAAAACCAATTGTTTCCATCTATATCTGCGTGAATTAAGTAATCTAGCCCTTTTTTAAAGAAAGACCTGAAATTAAATGAGTTTTTCCAGAAAAATTACTCCAATGCTTTACTATGGGAATATGACCTCATATGGAATATCGTTTTTATTTTCGAAGCTTTCGTTAAAAACGAAGTGTTTTCTATTAAATCTAGGTTAGATACGTTAATTGGCTAATTTTTGTCGAGAAATAATGGATAGTAATTGAGTTATTGAAGAAAGAATTATTTTCAATGCTTATCTATGGAACACAAAACGACACTAGAAAAAGTGTAGCATTTTCTACAATTTCGAACGAAAATCTTTGATTTTGCCATTTTTGACTCCAATCTCATTTGAAATAATATTCAAGGATTTCGATCATAAAACTGATTAAACATGTAATATAGCATATTTATACGTAAATTAACATATTATCATCAAGCTTTCAGCAGAAATTAATTTTAATAAGACACTGATTTTCCTTGTCTCCTATGGGAATCCTCCCTATACTTTACTATGGGAATGTAATACCATGTCGATTCACTTACTTCATGTGAAGGATTTCTATAAAAACCATGTGTTTCAATCTATATCTGCGTGAATTAAGTAATCTAGCCCCGTTTTTTTTAAAGAACGACCTGAAATTAAATGAGTTTTTTCCAGAAAAATCACTCCAATGCTTTACTATGGGAATATGACCTCATATGGAATATCAATTTTATTTTCGAGGATTTCGTTAAAGTCGAAGTGTTTACCAGTTTATCTACGTGAATAAAGTAAATCTACCAGATTTTTGTAGAGAAAGAACGGAAATTAAGTGAGTTTTTTCGATCAGAATTCACTCCTATGCTTTCCTATGGGAATCCACCCTATACTTTACTATGGAATGTAATACCATGTCGATTCACTTACTTCATGTGAAGGATTTCTATAAAAACCATGTGTTTCCATCTATATCTGCGGGAATTAAGTAAACTAGGCCCTTTTTTTAAAGGAACGACCTGAAATTAAATTGAGTTTTTTCCAGAAAAATCACTCCAATGCTTTACTATGGGAATATGACCTCATATGGAATATCAATTTTATTTTCGAGGATTTCGTTAAAGTCGAAGTGTTTACCAGTTTATCTACGTGAATAAAGTAAATCTACCAGATTTGTAGAGAAAGAACGGAAATTAAGTGAGTTTTTTTCGATCAGAATTCACTCCTATGCTTTCCTATGGGAATCCACCCTATACTTTACTATGGGAATGTAATACCATGTCGATTCACTTACTTCATGTGAAGGATTTCTATAAAAAACCATGTGTTTCCATCTATATCTGCGGGAATTAAGTAAACTAGGCCCTTTTTTTAAAGAACGACCTGAAATTAAATGAGTTTTTTCAGAAAAATCACTCCAATGCTTTACTATGGGAATATGACCTCATATGGAATATCAATTTTATTTCGAGGATTTCGTTAAAGTCGAAGTGTTTTCCAGTTTATCTACGTGAATAAAGTAAATCTACCAGATTTTGTAGAGAACGAACGGAAATTAAGTGAGTTTTTTCGATTACAATTCACCCCTATGCTTTCCTATGGGAATCCTCCCTATGCTTTACTATGGGAATGAAATACCATGTCGATTCACTTACTTCATATGAAGGATTTCTATAAAAACCAATTGTTTCCATCTATATCTGCGTGAATTAAGTAATCTAGCCCCTTTTTTTTAAGAAAGACCTGAAATTAAATGAGTTTTTTCCAGAAAAATCACTCCAATGCTTTACTATGGGAATATGACCTCATATCGAATATTAATTTTATTTTCGAGGATTTCGTTAAAGTCGAAGTGTTTACCAGTTTATCTACGTGAATAAAGTAAATCTACCAGATTTTGTAGAGAGCGAACTGAAAGTAAGTGAGTTTTTTCGATTACAATTCACCCCTATGCTTTCCTATGGCAATCCTCCCTATGCTTTACTATGGAATGTAATACCATGTCGATTCACTTACTTTATGTGAAGGATTTCTATAAAAACCATGTGTTTCCATCTATATCTGCGGGAATTAAGTAAACTAGCCCTTTTTTTAAAGAACGACCTGAAATTAAATGAGTTTTTTCCAGAAAAATCACTCCAATGCTTACTATGGGAATATGACCTCATATGGAATATCAATTTTATTTTCGAGGATTTCGTTAAAGTCGAAGTGTTTACCAGTTTATCTACGTGAATAAAGTAAATCTACCAATTTTGTCGAGAACGAACGGAAATTAAGTGAGTTTTTTTCGATTACAATTCACCCCTATGCTTTCCTATGGGAATCCTCCCTATGCTTTACTATGGGAATGAAATACCATGTCGATTCACTTACTTCATATGAAGGATTTCTATAAAAACCAATTGTTTCCATCTATATCTGCGTGAATTAAGTAATCTAGCCCTTTTTTTAAAGAAAGACCTGAAATTAAATGAGTTTTTCCAGAAAAATCAACTCCAATGCTTTACTATGGGAATATGACCTCATATGGAATATCGTTTTTATTTTCGAAGCTTTCGTTAAAAACGAAGTGTTTTCTATTAAATCTAGGTTAGATACGTTAATTGGCTAATTTTTGTCGAGAAATAATGGATAGTAATTGAGTTATTGAAGAAAGAATTATTTTCAATGCTTATCTATGGAACACAAAACGACACTAGAAAAAGTGTAGCATTTTCTACAATTTCGAACGAAAATCTTTGATTTTGCCATTTTTGACTCCAATCTCATTTGAAATAATATTCAAGGATTTCGATCATAAAACTGATTAAACATGTAATATAGCATATTTATCCGTAAATTAACATATTATCATCAAGCTTTCAGCAGAAATTAATTTTAATAAGACACTGATTTTCCTTGTCTCCTATGGGAATCCTCCCTATACTTTACTATGGGAATGTAATTCCATGTCGATTCACTTACTCATGTGAAGGATTTCTATAAAAACCATGTGTTTCCATCTATATCTGCGGGAATTAAGGTAAACTAGGCCCTTTTTTTTAAAGAACGACCTGAAAGTAAATGAGTTTTTTCCAGAAAAATCACTCCAATGCTTTACTATGGGAATATGACCTCATATGGAATATCAATTTTATTTTCGAGGATTTCGTTAAAGTCGAAGTGTTTACCAGTTTATCTACGTGAATAAAGTAAATCTACCAGATTTTGTAGAGAAAGAACGGAAATTAAGTGAGTTTTTTCGATCAGAATTCACTCCTATGCTTTCCTATGGGAATCCTCCCTATGCTTTACTATGGGAATGTAATACCATGTCGATTCACTTACTTCATGTGAAGGATTTCTATAAAAACCATGTGTTTCCATCTATATCTGCGGGGAATTAAGTAAACTAGGCCCTTTTTTTAAAGAACGACCTGAAATTAAATGAGTTTTTTCCAGAAAAATCACTCCAATGCTTTACTATGGGAATATGACCTCATATGGAATATCAATTTTATTTCGAGGATTTCGTTATAAGTCGAAGTGTTTACCAGTTTATCTACGTGAATAAAGTAAATCTACCAAAGTTTGTAGAGAACGAACGGAAATTAAGTGAGTTTTTCGATTACAATTCACCCCTATGCTTTCCTATGGGAATCCTCCCTATGCTTTACTATGGGAATGAAATACCATGTCGATTCACTTACTTCATATGAAGGATTTCTATAAAAACCAATTGTTTCCATCTATATCTGCGTGAATTAAGTAATCTAGCCCTTTTTTTAAAGAAAGACCTGAAATTAAATGAGTTTTTTCCAGAAAAATCACTCCAATGCTTTACTATGGGAATATGACCTCATATGGAATATTAATTTTATTTTCGAGGATTTCGTTAAAGTCGAAGTGTTTACCAGTTTATCTACGTGAATAAAGTAAATCTACCAGATTTTGTAGAGAACGAACTGAAATTAAGTGAGTTTTTTCGATTACAATTCACCCCTATGCTTTCCTATGGCAATCCTCCCTATGCTTTACTATGGGAATGAAATACCATGTCGATTCACTTACTTCATATGAAGGATTTCTATAAAAACCAATTGTTTCCATCTATATCTGCGTGAATTAAGTAATCTAGCCCCTTTTTTTAAAGAAAGACCTGAAATTAAATGAGTTTTTCCAGAAAAATTACTCCAATGCTTTACTATGGGAATATGACCTCATATGGAATATCGTTTTTATTTTCGAAGCTTTCGTTAAAAACGAAGTGTTTTCTATAAATCTAGGTTAGATACGTTAATTGGCTAATTTTTGTCGAGAAATAATGGATAGTAATTGAGTTATTGAAGAAAGAATTATTTTCAATGCTTATCTATGGAACACAAAACGACACTAGAAAAAGTGTAGCATTTTCTACAATTTCGAACGAAAATCTTTGATTTTGCCATTTTTGACTCCAATCTCATTTGAAATAATATTCAAGGATTTCGATCATAAAACTGATTAAACATGTAATATAGCATATTTATACGTAAATTAACATATTATCATCAAGCTTTCAGCAGAAATTAATTTTAATAAGACACTGATTTTCCTTGTCTCCTATGGGAATCCTCCCTATACTTTACTATGGGAATGTAATACCATGTCGATTCACTTACTTCATGTGAAGGATTTCTATAAAAACCATGTGTTTCAATCTATATCTGCGTGAATTAAGTAATCTAGCCCCGTTTTTTTAAAGAACGACCTGAAATTAAATGAGTTTTTTCCAGAAAAATCACTCCAATGCTTTACTATGGGAATATGACCTCATATGGAATATCAATTTTATTTTCGAGGATTTCGTTAAAGTCGAAGTGTTTACCAGTTTATCTACGTGAATAAAGTAAATCTACCAGATTTTGTAGAGAAAGAACGGAAATTAAGTGAGTTTTTTCGATCAGAATTCACTCCTATGCTTTCCTATGGGAATCCACCCTATACTTTACTATGGGAATGTAATACCATGTCGATTCACTTACTTCATGTGAAGGATTTCTATAAAAACCATGTGTTTCCATCTATATCTGCGGGAATTAAGTAAACTAGGCCCTTTTTTTAAAGAACGACCTGAAATTAAATGAGTTTTTTCCAGAAAAATCACTCCAATGCTTTACTATGGGAATATGACCTCATATGGAATATCAATTTTATTTTCGAGGATTTCGTTAAAGTCGAAGTGTTTTCCAGTTTATCTACGTGAATAAAGTAAATCTACCAGATTTTGTAGAGAACGAACGGAAATTAAGTGAGTTTTTTCGATTACAATTCACCCCTATGCTTTCCTATGGGAATCCTCCCTATGCTTTACTATGGGAATGAAATACCATGTCGATTCACTTACTTCATATGAAGGATTTCTATAAAAACCAATTGTTTCCATCTATATCTGCGTGAATTAAGTAATCTAGCCCCTTTTTTTAAAGAAAGACCTGAAATTAAATGAGTTTTTTCCAGAAAAATCACTCCAATGCTTTACTATGGGAATATGACCTCATATGGAATATCAATTTTATTTTCGAGGATTTCGTTAAAGTCGAAGTGTTTACCAGTTTATCTACGTGAATAAAGTAAATCTACCAGATTTTGTAGAGAAAGAACGGAAATTAAGTGAGTTTTTTCGATCAGAATTCACTCCTATGCTTTCCTATGGGAATCCTCCCTATACTTTACTATGGGAATGTAATACCATGTCGATTCACTTACTTCATGTGAAGGATTTCTATAAAAACCATGTGTTTCCATCTATATCTGCGGGAATTAAGTAAACTAGGCCCTTTTTTTAAAGAACGACCTGAAATTAAATGAGTTTTTTCCAGAAAAATCACTCCAATGCTTTACTATGGGAATATGACCTCATATGGAATATCAATTTTATTTTCGAGGATTTCGTTAAAGTCGAAGTGTTTACCAGTTTATCTACGTGAATAAAGTAAATCTACCAGATTTTGTCGAGAACGAACGGAAATTAAGTGAGTTTTTTCGATTACAATTCACCCCTATGCTTTCCTATGGGAATCCTCCCTATGCTTTACTATGGGAATGAAATACCATGTCGATTCACTTACTTCATATGAAGGATTTCTATAAAAACCAATTGTTTCCATCTATATCTGCGTGAATTAAGTAATCTAGCCCCTTTTTTTAAAGAAAGACCTGAAATTAAATGAGTTTTTTCCAGAAAAATCACTCCAATGCTTTACTATGGGAATATGACCTCATATGGAATATCGTTTTTATTTTCGAAGCTTTCGTTAAAAACGAAGTGTTTTCTATTAAATCTAGGTTAGATACGTTAATTGGCTAATTTTTGTCGAGAAATAATGGATAGTAATTGAGTTATTGAAGAAAGAATTATTTTCAATGCTTATCTATGGAACACAAAACGACACTAGAAAAAGTGCAGCATTTTCTACAATTTCGAACGAAAATCTTTGATTTTGCCATTTTTGACTCCAATCTCATTTGAAATAATATTCAAGGATTTCGATCATAAAACTGATTAAACATGTAATATAGCATATTTATCCGTAAATTAACATATTATCATCAAGCTTTCAGCAGAAATTAATTTTAATAAGACACTGATTTTCCTTGTCTCCTATGGGAATCCTCCCTATACTTTACTATGGGAATGTAATTCCATGTCGATTCACTTACTTCATGTGAAGGATTTCTATAAAAACCATGTGTTTCCATCTATATCTGCGGGAATTAAGTAAACTAGGCCCTTTTTTTAAAGAACGACCTGAAAGTAAATGAGTTTTTTCCAGAAAAATCACTCCAATGCTTTACTATGGGAATATGACCTCATATGGAATATCAATTTTATTTTCGAGGATTTCGTTAAAGTCGAAGTGTTTACCAGTTTATCTACGTGAATAAAGTAAATCTACCAGATTTTGTAGAGAAAGAACGGAAATTAAGTGAGTTTTTTCGATCAGAATTCACTCCTATGCTTTCCTATGGGAATCCTCCCTATGCTTTACTATGGGAATGTAATACCATGTCGATTCACTTACTTCATGTGAAGGATTTCTATAAAAACCATGTGTTTCCATCTATATCTGCGGGAATTAAGTAAACTAGGCCCTTTTTTTAAAGAACGACCTGAAATTAAATGAGTTTTTTCCAGAAAAATCACTCCAATGCTTTACTATGGGAATATGACCTCATATGGAATATCAATTTTATTTTCGAGGATTTCGTTAAAGTCGAAGTGTTTACCAGTTTATCTACGTGAATAAAGTAAATCTACCAAAGTTTGTAGAGAACGAACGGAAATTAAGTGAGTTTTTTCGATTACAATTCACCCCTATGCTTTCCTATGGGAATCCTCCCTATGCTTTACTATGGGAATGAAATACCATGTCGATTCACTTACTTCATATGAAGGATTTCTATAAAAACCAATTGTTTCCATCTATATCTGCGTGAATTAAGTAATCTAGCCCCTTTTTTTAAAGAAAGACCTGAAATTAAATGAGTTTTTTCCAGAAAAATCACTCCAATGCTTTACTATGGGAATATGACCTCATATGGAATATTAATTTTATTTTCGAGGATTTCGTTAAAGTCGAAGTGTTTACCAGTTTATCTACGTGAATAAAGTAAATCTACCAGATTTTGTAGAGAACGAACTGAAATTAAGTGAGTTTTTTCGATTACAATTCACCCCTATGCTTTCCTATGGCAATCCTCCCTATGCTTTACTATGGGAATGAAATACCATGTCGATTCACTTACTTCATATGAAGGATTTCTATAAAAACCAATTGTTTCCATCTATATCTGCGTGAATTAAGTAATCTAGCCCCTTTTTTTAAAGAAAGACCTGAAATTAAATGAGTTTTTCCAGAAAAATTACTCCAATGCTTTACTATGGGAATATGACCTCATATGGAATATCGTTTTTATTTTCGAAGCTTTCGTTAAAAACGAAGTGTTTTCTATTAAATCTAGGTTAGATACGTTAATTGGCTAATTTTTGTCGAGAAATAATGGATAGTAATTGAGTTATTGAAGAAAGAATTATTTTCAATGCTTATCTATGGAACACAAAACGACACTAGAAAAAGTGTAGCATTTTCTACAATTTCGAACGAAAATCTTTGATTTTGCCATTTTTGACTCCAATCTCATTTGAAATAATATTCAAGGATTTCGATCATAAAACTGATTAAACATGTAATATAGCATATTTATACGTAAATTAACATATTATCATCAAGCTTTCAGCAGAAATTAATTTTAATAAGACACTGATTTTCCTTGTCTCCTATGGGAATCCTCCCTATACTTTACTATGGGAATGTAATACCATGTCGATTCACTTACTTCATGTGAAGGATTTCTATAAAAACCATGTGTTTCAATCTATATCTGCGTGAATTAAGTAATCTAGCCCCGTTTTTTTAAAGAACGACCTGAAATTAAATGAGTTTTTTCCAGAAAAATCACTCCAATGCTTTACTATGGGAATATGACCTCATATGGAATATCAATTTTATTTTCGAGGATTTCGTTAAAGTCGAAGTGTTTACCAGTTTATCTACGTGAATAAAGTAAATCTACCAGATTTTGTAGAGAAAGAACGGAAATTAAGTGTTTTTTCGATCAGAATTCACTCCTATGCTTTCCTATGGGAATCCACCCTATACTTTACTATGGGAATGTAATACCATGTCGATTCACTTACTTCATGTGAAGGATTTCTATAAAAACCATGTGTTTCCATCTATATCTGCGGGAATTAAGTAAACTAGGCCCTTTTTTTAAAGAACGACCTGAAATTAAATGAGTTTTTTCCAGAAAAATCACTCCAATGCTTTACTATGGGAATATGACCTCATATGGAATATCAATTTTATTTTCGAGGATTTCGTTAAAGTCGAAGTGTTTTCCAGTTTATCTACGTGAATAAAGTAAATCTACCAGATTTTGTAGAGAACGAACGGAAATTAAGTGAGTTTTTTCGATTACAATTCACCCCTATGCTTTCCTATGGGAATCCTCCCTATGCTTTACTATGGGAATGAAATACCATGTCGATTCACTTACTTCATATGAAGGATTTCTATAAAAACCAATTGTTTCCATCTATATCTGCGTGAATTAAGTAATCTAGCCCCTTTTTTTAAAGAAAGACCTGAAATTAAATGAGTTTTTTCCAGAAAAATCACTCCAATGCTTTACTATGGGAATATGACCTCATATGGAATATTAATTTTATTTTCGAGGATTTCGTTAAAGTCGAAGTGTTTACCAGTTTATCTACGTGAATAAAGTAAATCTACCAGATTTTGTAGAGAGCGAACTGAAATTAAGTGAGTTTTTTCGATTACAATTCACCCCTATGCTTTCCTATGGCAATCCTCCCTATGCTTTACTATGGGAATGTAATACCATGTCGATTCACTTACTTTATGTGAAGGATTTCTATAAAAACCATGTGTTTCCATCTATATCTGCGGGAATTAAGTAAACTAGGCCCTTTTTTTAAAGAACGACCTGAAATTAAATGAGTTTTTTCCAGAAAAATCACTCCAATGCTTTACTATGGGAATATGACCTCATATGGAATATCAATTTTATTTTCGAGGATTTCGTTAAAGTCGAAGTGTTTACCAGTTTATCTACGTGAATAAAGTAAATCTACCAGATTTTGTCGAGAACGAACGGAAATTAAGTGAGTTTTTTCGATTACAATTCACCCCTATGCTTTCCTATGGGAATCCTCCCTATGCTTTACTATGGGAATGAAATACCATGTCGATTCACTTACTTCATATGAAGGATTTCTATAAAAACCAATTGTTTCCATCTATATCTGCGTGAATTAAGTAATCTAGCCCCTTTTTTTAAAGAAAGACCTGAAATTAAATGAGTTTTTCCAGAAAAATCACTCCAATGCTTTACTATGGGAATATGACCTCATATGGAATATCGTTTTTATTTTCGAAGCTTTCGTTAAAAACGAAGTGTTTTCTATTAAATCTAGGTTAGATACGTTAATTGGCTAATTTTTGTCGAGAAATAATGGATAGTAATTGAGTTATTGAAGAAAGAATTATTTTCAATGCTTATCTATGGAACACAAAACGACACTAGAAAAAGTGTAGCATTTTCTACAATTTCGAACGAAAATCTTTGATTTTGCCATTTTTGACTCCAATCTCATTTGAAATAATATTCAAGGATTTCGATCATAAAACTGATTAAACATGTAATATAGCATATTTATCCGTAAATTAACATATTATCATCAAGCTTTCAGCAGAAATTAATTTTAATAAGACACTGATTTTCCTTGTCTCCTATGGGAATCCTCCCTATACTTTACTATGGGAATGTAATTCCATGTCGATTCACTTACTTCATGTGAAGGATTTCTATAAAAACCATGTGTTTCCATCTATATCTGCGGGAATTAAGTAAACTAGGCCCTTTTTTTAAAGAACGACCTGAAAGTAAATGAGTTTTTTCCAGAAAAATCACTCCAATGCTTTACTATGGGAATATGACCTCATATGGAATATCAATTTTATTTTCGAGGATTTCGTTAAAGTCGAAGTGTTTACCAGTTTATCTACGTGAATAAAGTAAATCTACCAGATTTTGTAGAGAAAGAACGGAAATTAAGTGAGTTTTTTCGATCAGAATTCACTCCTATGCTTTCCTATGGGAATCCGCCCTATGCTTTACTATGGGAATGTAATACCATGTCGATTCACTTACTTCATGTGAAGGATTTCTATAAAAACCATGTGTTTCCATCTATATCTGCGGGAATTAAGTAAACTAGGCCCTTTTTTTAAAGAACGACCTGAAATTAAATGAGTTTTTTCCAGAAAAATCACTCCAATGCTTTACTATGGGAATATGACCTCATATGGAATATCAATTTTATTTTCGAGGATTTCGTTAAAGTCGAAGTGTTTACCAGTTTATCTACGTGAATAAAGTAAATCTACCAAAGTTTGTAGAGAACGAACGGAAATTAAGTGAGTTTTTTCGATTACAATTCACCCCTATGCTTTCCTATGGGAATCCTCCCTATGCTTTACTATGGGAATGAAATACCATGTCGATTCACTTACTTCATATGAAGGATTTCTATAAAAACCAATTGTTTCCATCTATATCTGCGTGAATTAAGTAATCTAGCCCCTTTTTTTAAAGAAAGACCTGAAATTAAATGAGTTTTTTCCAGAAAAATCACTCCAATGCTTTACTATGGGAATATGACCTCATATGGAATATTAATTTTATTTTCGAGGATTTCGTTAAAGTCGAAGTGTTTACCAGTTTATCTACGTGAATAAAGTAAATCTACCAGATTTTGTAGAGAACGAACTGAAATTAAGTGAGTTTTTTCGATTACAATTCACCCCTATGCTTTCCTATGGCAATCCTCCCTATGCTTTACTATGGGAATGAAATACCATGTCGATTCACTTACTTCATATGAAGGATTTCTATAAAAACCAATTGTTTCCATCTATATCTGCGTGAATTAAGTAATCTAGCCCCTTTTTTTAAAGAAAGACCTGAAATTAAATGAGTTTTTCCAGAAAAATTACTCCAATGCTTTACTATGGGAATATGACCTCATATGGAATATCGTTTTTATTTTCGAAGCTTTCGTTAAAAACGAAGTGTTTTCTATTAAATCTAGGTTAGATACGTTAATTGGCTAATTTTTGTCGAGAAATAATGGATAGTAATTGAGTTATTGAAGAAAGAATTATTTTCAATGCTTATCTATGGAACACAAAACGACACTAGAAAAAGTGTAGCATTTTCTACAATTTCGAACGAAAATCTTTGATTTTGCCATTTTTGACTCCAATCTCATTTGAAATAATATTCAAGGATTTCGATCATAAAACTGATTAAACATGTAATATAGCATATTTATACGTAAATTAACATATTATCATCAAGCTTTCAGCAGAAATTAATTTTAATAAGACACTGATTTTCCTTGTCTCCTATGGGAATCCTCCCTATACTTTACTATGGGAATGTAATACCATGTCGATTCACTTACTTCATGTGAAGGATTTCTATAAAAACCATGTGTTTCAATCTATATCTGCGTGAATTAAGTAATCTAGCCCCGTTTTTTTAAAGAACGACCTGAAATTAAATGAGTTTTTTCCAGAAAAATCACTCCAATGCTTTACTATGGGAATATGACCTCATATGGAATATCAATTTTATTTTCGAGGATTTCGTTAAAGTCGAAGTGTTTACCAGTTTATCTACGTGAATAAAGTAAATCTACCAGATTTTGTAGAGAAAGAACGGAAATTAAGTGAGTTTTTTCGATCAGAATTCACTCCTATGCTTTCCTATGGGAATCCACCCTATACTTTACTATGGGAATGTAATACCATGTCGATTCACTTACTTCATGTGAAGGATTTCTATAAAAACCATGTGTTTCCATCTATATCTGCGGGAATTAAGTAAACTAGGCCCTTTTTTTTAAAGAACGACCTGAAATTAAATGAGTTTTTTCCAGAAAAATCACTCCAATGCTTTACTATGGGAATATGACCTCATATGGAATATCAATTTTATTTTCGAGGATTTCGTTAAAGTCGAAGTGTTTACCAGTTTATCTACGTGAATAAAGTAAATCTACCAGATTTTGTAGAGAAAGAACGGAAATTAAGTGAGTTTTTTCGATCAGAATTCACTCCTATGCTTTCCTATGGGAATCCACCCTATACTTTACTATGGGAATGTAATACCATGTCGATTCACTTACTTCATGTGAAGGATTTCTATAAAAACCATGTGTTTCCATCTATATCTGCGGGAATTAAGTAAACTAGGCCCTTTTTTTAAAGAACGACCTGAAATTAAATGAGTTTTTTCCAGAAAAATCACTCCAATGCTTTACTATGGGAATATGACCTCATATGGAATATCAATTTTATTTTCGAGGATTTCGTTAAAGTCGAAGTGTTTTCCAGTTTATCTACGTGAATAAAGTAAATCTACCAGATTTTGTAGAGAACGAACGGAAATTAAGTGAGTTTTTTCGATTACAATTCACCCCTATGCTTTCCTATGGGAATCCTCCCTATGCTTTACTATGGGAATGAAATACCATGTCGATTCACTTACTTCATATGAAGGATTTCTATAAAAACCAATTGTTTCCATCTATATCTGCGTGAATTAAGTAATCTAGCCCCTTTTTTTAAAGAAAGACCTGAAATTAAATGAGTTTTTTCCAGAAAAATCACTCCAATGCTTTACTATGGGAATATGACCTCATATGGAATATTAATTTTATTTTCGAGGATTTCGTTAAAGTCGAAGTGTTTACCAGTTTATCTACGTGAATAAAGTAAATCTACCAGATTTTGTAGAGAGCGAACTGAAATTAAGTGAGTTTTTTCGATTACAATTCACCCCTATGCTTTCCTATGGCAATCCTCCCTATGCTTTACTATGGGAATGTAATACCATGTCGATTCACTTACTTTATGTGAAGGATTTCTATAAAAACCATGTGTTTCCATCTATATCTGCGGGAATTAAGTAAACTAGGCCCTTTTTTTAAAGAACGACCTGAAATTAAATGAGTTTTTTCCAGAAAAATCACTCCAATGCTTTACTATGGGAATATGACCTCATATGGAATATCAATTTTATTTTCGAGGATTTCGTTAAAGTCGAAGTGTTTACCAGTTTATCTACGTGAATAAAGTAAATCTACCAGATTTTGTCGAGAACGAACGGAAATTAAGTGAGTTTTTTCGATTACAATTCACCCCTATGCTTTCCTATGGGAATCCTCCCTATGCTTTACTATGGGAATGAAATACCATGTCGATTCACTTACTTCATATGAAGGATTTCTATAAAAACCAATTGTTTCCATCTATATCTGCGTGAATTAAGTAATCTAGCCCCTTTTTTTAAAGAAAGACCTGAAATTAAATGAGTTTTTCCAGAAAAATCACTCCAATGCTTTACTATGGGAATATGACCTCATATGGAATATCGTTTTTATTTTCGAAGCTTTCGTTAAAAACGAAGTGTTTTCTATTAAATCTAGGTTAGATACGTTAATTGGCTAATTTTTGTCGAGAAATAATGGATAGTAATTGAGTTATTGAAGAAAGAATTATTTTCAATGCTTATCTATGGAACACAAAACGACACTAGAAAAAGTGTAGCATTTTCTACAATTTCGAACGAAAATCTTTGATTTTGCCATTTTTGACTCCAATCTCATTTGAAATAATATTCAAGGATTTCGATCATAAAACTGATTAAACATGTAATATAGCATATTTATCCGTAAATTAACATATTATCATCAAGCTTTCAGCAGAAATTAATTTTAATAAGACACTGATTTTCCTTGTCTCCTATGGGAATCCTCCCTATACTTTACTATGGGAATGTAATTCCATGTCGATTCACTTACTTCATGTGAAGGATTTCTATAAAAACCATGTGTTTCCATCTATATCTGCGGGAATTAAGTAAACTAGGCCCTTTTTTTAAAGAACGACCTGAAAGTAAATGAGTTTTTTCCAGAAAAATCACTCCAATGCTTTACTATGGGAATATGACCTCATATGGAATATCAATTTTATTTTCGAGGATTTCGTTAAAGTCGAAGTGTTTACCAGTTTATCTACGTGAATAAAGTAAATCTACCAGATTTTGTAGAGAAAGAACGGAAATTAAGTGAGTTTTTTCGATCAGAATTCACTCCTATGCTTTCCTATGGGAATCCTCCCTATGCTTTACTATGGGAATGTAATACCATGTCGATTCACTTACTTCATGTGAAGGATTTCTATAAAAACCATGTGTTTCCATCTATATCTGCGGGAATTAAGTAAACTAGGCCCTTTTTTTAAAGAACGACCTGAAATTAAATGAGTTTTTTCCAGAAAAATCACTCCAATGCTTTACTATGGGAATATGACCTCATATGGAATATCAATTTTATTTTCGAGGATTTCGTTAAAGTCGAAGTGTTTACCAGTTTATCTACGTGAATAAAGTAAATCTACCAAAGTTTGTAGAGAACGAACGGAAATTAAGTGAGTTTTTTCGATTACAATTCACCCCTATGCTTTCCTATGGGAATCCTCCCTATGCTTTACTATGGGAATGAAATACCATGTCGATTCACTTACTTCATATGAAGGATTTCTATAAAAACCAATTGTTTCCATCTATATCTGCGTGAATTAAGTAATCTAGCCCCTTTTTTTAAAGAAAGACCTGAAATTAAATGAGTTTTTTCCAGAAAAATCACTCCAATGCTTTACTATGGGAATATGACCTCATATGGAATATTAATTTTATTTTCGAGGATTTCGTTAAAGTCGAAGTGTTTACCAGTTTATCTACGTGAATAAAGTAAATCTACCAGATTTTGTAGAGAACGAACTGAAATTAAGTGAGTTTTTTCGATTACAATTCACCCCTATGCTTTCCTATGGCAATCCTCCCTATGCTTTACTATGGGAATGAAATACCATGTCGATTCACTTACTTCATATGAAGGATTTCTATAAAAACCAATTGTTTCCATCTATATCTGCGTGAATTAAGTAATCTAGCCCCTTTTTTTAAAGAAAGACCTGAAATTAAATGAGTTTTTTCCAGAAAAATCACTCCAATGCTTTACTATGGGAATATGACCTCATATGGAATATCGTTTTTATTTTCGAAGCTTTCGTTAAAAACGAAGTGTTTTCTATTAAATCTAGGTTAGATACGTTAATTGGCTAATTTTTGTCGAGAAATAATGGATAGTAATTGAGTTATTGAAGAAAGAATTATTTTCAATGCTTATCTATGGAACACAAAACGACACTAGAAAAAGTGCAGCATTTTCTACAATTTCGAACGAAAATCTTTGATTTTGCCATTTTTGACTCCAATCTCATTTGAAATAATATTCAAGGATTTCGATCATAAAACTGATTAAACATGTAATATAGCATATTTATCCGTAAATTAACATATTATCATCAAGCTTTCAGCAGAAATTAATTTTAATAAGACACTGATTTTCCTTGTCTCCTATGGGAATCCTCCCTATACTTTACTATGGGAATGTAATACCATGTCGATTCACTTACTTCATGTGAAGGATTTCTATAAAAACCATGTGTTTCCATCTATATCTGCGGGAATTAAGTAATCTAGCCCCGTTTTTTTAAAGAACGACCTGAAATTAAATGAGTTTTTTCCAGAAAAATCACTCCAATGCTTTACTATGGGAATATGACCTCATATGGAATATCAATTTTATTTTCGAGGATTTCGTTAAAGTCGAAGTGTTTACCAGTTTATCTACGTGAATAAAGTAAATCTACCAGATTTTGTAGAGAAAGAACGGAAATTAAGTGAGTTTTTTCGATCAGAATTCACTCCTATGCTTTCCTGTGGGAATCCACCCTATACTTTACTATGGGAATGTAATACCATGTCGATTCACTTACTTCATGTGAAGGATTTCTATAAAAACCATGTGTTTCCATCTATATCTGCGGGAATTAAGTAAACTAGGCCCTTTTTTTAAAGAACGACCTGAAAGTAAATGAGTTTTTTCCAGAAAAATCACTCCAATGCTTTACTATGGGAATATGACCTCATATGGAATATCAATTTTATTTTCGAGGATTTCGTTAAAGTCGAAGTGTTTACCAGTTTATCTACGTGAATAAAGTAAATCTACCAGATTTTGTAGAGAAAGAACGGAAATTAAGTGAGTTTTTTCGATCAGAATTCACTCCTATGCTTTCCTATGGGAATCCTCCCTATGCTTTACTATGGGAATGTAATACCATGTCGATTCACTTACTTCATGTGAAGGATTTCTATAAAAACCATGTGTTTCCATCTATATCTGCGGGAATTAAGTAAACTAGGCCCTTTTTTTAAAGAACGACCTGAAATTAAATGAGTTTTTTCCAGAAAAATCACTCCAATGCTTTACTATGGGAATATGACCTCATATGGAATATCAATTTTATTTTCGAGGATTTCGTTAAAGTCGAAGTGTTTACCAGTTTATCTACGTGAATAAAGTAAATCTACCAAAGTTTGTAGAGAACGAACGGAAATTAAGTGAGTTTTTTCGATTACAATTCACCCCTATGCTTTCCTATGGGAATCCTCCCTATGCTTTACTATGGGAATGAAATACCATGTCGATTCACTTACTTCATATGAAGGATTTCTATAAAAACCAATTGTTTCCATCTATATCTGCGTGAATTAAGTAATCTAGCCCCTTTTTTTAAAGAAAGACCTGAAATTAAATGAGTTTTTTCCAGAAAAATCACTCCAATGCTTTACTATGGGAATATGACCTCATATGGAATATTAATTTTATTTTCGAGGATTTCGTTAAAGTCGAAGTGTTTACCAGTTTATCTACGTGAATAAAGTAAATCTACCAGATTTTGTAGAGAACGAACTGAAATTAAGTGAGTTTTTTCGATTACAATTCACCCCTATGCTTTCCTATGGCAATCCTCCCTATGCTTTACTATGGGAATGAAATACCATGTCGATTCACTTACTTCATATGAAGGATTTCTATAAAAACCAATTGTTTCCATCTATATCTGCGTGAATTAAGTAATCTAGCCCCTTTTTTTAAAGAAAGACCTGAAATTAAATGAGTTTTTCCAGAAAAATTACTCCAATGCTTTACTATGGGAATATGACCTCATATGGAATATCGTTTTTATTTTCGAAGCTTTCGTTAAAAACGAAGTGTTTTCTATTAAATCTAGGTTAGATACGTTAATTGGCTAATTTTTGTCGAGAAATAATGGATAGTAATTGAGTTATTGAAGAAAGAATTATTTTCAATGCTTATCTATGGAACACAAAACGACACTAGAAAAAGTGTAGCATTTTCTACAATTTCGAACGAAAATCTTTGATTTTGCCATTTTTGACTCCAATCTCATTTGAAATAATATTCAAGGATTTCGATCATAAAACTGATTAAACATGTAATATAGCATATTTATACGTAAATTAACATATTATCATCAAGCTTTCAGCAGAAATTAATTTTAATAAGACACTGATTTTCCTTGTCTCCTATGGGAATCCTCCCTATACTTTACTATGGGAATGTAATACCATGTCGATTCACTTACTTCATGTGAAGGATTTCTATAAAAACCATGTGTTTCAATCTATATCTGCGTGAATTAAGTAATCTAGCCCCGTTTTTTTAAAGAACGACCTGAAATTAAATGAGTTTTTTCCAGAAAAATCACTCCAATGCTTTACTATGGGAATATGACCTCATATGGAATATCAATTTTATTTTCGAGGATTTCGTTAAAGTCGAAGTGTTTACCAGTTTATCTACGTGAATAAAGTAAATCTACCAGATTTTGTAGAGAAAGAACGGAAATTAAGTGAGTTTTTTCGATCAGAATTCACTCCTATGCTTTCCTATGGGAATCCACCCTATACTTTACTATGGGAATGTAATACCATGTCGATTCACTTACTTCATGTGAAGGATTTCTATAAAAACCATGTGTTTCCATCTATATCTGCGGGAATTAAGTAAACTAGGCCCTTTTTTTAAAGAACGACCTGAAATTAAATGAGTTTTTTCCAGAAAAATCACTCCAATGCTTTACTATGGGAATATGACCTCATATGGAATATCAATTTTATTTTCGAGGATTTCGTTAAAGTCGAAGTGTTTTCCAGTTTATCTACGTGAATAAAGTAAATCTACCAGATTTTGTAGAGAACGAACGGAAATTAAGTGAGTTTTTTCGATTACAATTCACCCCTATGCTTTCCTATGGGAATCCTCCCTATGCTTTACTATGGGAATGAAATACCATGTCGATTCACTTACTTCATATGAAGGATTTCTATAAAAACCAATTGTTTCCATCTATATCTGCGTGAATTAAGTAATCTAGCCCCTTTTTTTAAAGAAAGACCTGAAATTAAATGAGTTTTTTCCAGAAAAATCACTCCAATGCTTTACTATGGGAATATGACCTCATATGGAATATCAATTTTATTTTCGAGGATTTCGTTAAAGTCGAAGTGTTTACCAGTTTATCTACGTGAATAAAGTAAATCTACCAGATTTTGTAGAGAAAGAACGGAAATTAAGTGAGTTTTTTCGATCAGAATTCACTCCTATGCTTTCCTATGGGAATCCTCCCTATACTTTACTATGGGAATGTAATACCATGTCGATTCACTTACTTCATGTGAAGGATTTCTATAAAAACCATGTGTTTCCATCTATATCTGCGGGAATTAAGTAAACTAGGCCCTTTTTTTAAAGAACGACCTGAAATTAAATGAGTTTTTTCCAGAAAAATCACTCCAATGCTTTACTATGGGAATATGACCTCATATGGAATATCAATTTTATTTTCGAGGATTTCGTTAAAGTCGAAGTGTTTACCAGTTTATCTACGTGAATAAAGTAAATCTACCAAAGTTTGTAGAGAACGAACGGAAATTAAGTGAGTTTTTTCGATTACAATTCACCCCTATGCTTTCCTATGGGAATCCTCCCTATGCTTTACTATGGGAATGAAATTCCATGTCGATTCACTTACTTCATATGAAGGATTTCTATAAAAACCAATTGTTTCCATCTATATCTGCGTGAATTAAGTAATCTAGCCCCTTTTTTTAAAGAAAGACCTGAAATTAAATGAGTTTTTTCCAGAAAAATCACTCCAATGCTTTACTATGGGAATATGACCTCATATGGAATATTAATTTTATTTTCGAGGATTTCGTTAAAGTCGAAGTGTTTACCAGTTTATCTACGTGAATAAAGTAAATCTACCAGATTTTGTAGAGAACGAACTGAAATTAAGTGAGTTTTTTCGATTACAATTCACCCCTATGCTTTCCTATGGCAATCCTCCCTATGCTTTACTATGGGAATGAAATACCATGTCGATTCACTTACTTCATATGAAGGATTTCTATAAAAACCAATTGTTTCCATCTATATCTGCGTGAATTAAGTAATCTAGCCCCTTTTTTTAAAGAAAGACCTGAAATTAAATGAGTTTTTCCAGAAAAATTACTCCAATGCTTTACTATGGGAATATGACCTCATATGGAATATCGTTTTTATTTTCGAAGCTTTCGTTAAAAACGAAGTGTTTTCTATTAAATCTAGGTTAGATACGTTAATTGGCTAATTTTTGTCGAGAAATAATGGATAGTAATTGAGTTATTGAAGAAAGAATTATTTTCAATGCTTATCTATGGAACACAAAACGACACTAGAAAAAGTGTAGCATTTTCTACAATTTCGAACGAAAATCTTTGATTTTGCCATTTTTGACTCCAATCTCATTTGAAATAATATTCAAGGATTTCGATCATAAAACTGATTAAACATGTAATATAGCATATTTATACGTAAATTAACATATTATCATCAAGCTTTCAGCAGAAATTAATTTTAATAAGACACTGATTTTCCTTGTCTCCTATGGGAATCCTCCCTATACCTTACTATGGGAATGTAATACCATGTCGATTCACTTACTTCATGTGAAGGATTTCTATAAAAACCATGTGTTTCAATCTATATCTGCGTGAATTAAGTAATCTAGCCCCGTTTTTTTAAAGAACGACCTGAAATTAAATGAGTTTTTTCCAGAAAAATCACTCCAATGCTTTACTATGGGAATATGACCTCATATGGAATATCAATTTTATTTTCGAGGATTTCGTTAAAGTCGAAGTGTTTACCAGTTTATCTACGTGAATAAAGTAAATCTACCAGATTTTGTAGAGAAAGAACGGAAATTAAGTGTTTTTTCGATCAGAATTCACTCCTATGCTTTCCTATGGGAATCCACCCTATACTTTACTATGGGAATGTAATACCATGTCGATTCACTTACTTCATGTGAAGGATTTCTATAAAAACCATGTGTTTCCATCTATATCTGCGGGAATTAAGTAAACTAGGCCCTTTTTTTAAAGAACGACCTGAAATTAAATGAGTTTTTTCCAGAAAAATCACTCCAATGCTTTACTATGGGAATATGACCTCATATGGAATATCAATTTTATTTTCGAGGATTTCGTTAAAGTCGAAGTGTTTTCCAGTTTATCTACGTGAATAAAGTAAATCTACCAGATTTTGTAGAGAACGAACGGAAATTAAGTGAGTTTTTTCGATTACAATTCACCCCTATGCTTTCCTATGGGAATCCTCCCTATGCTTTACTATGGGAATGAAATACCATGTCGATTCACTTACTTCATATGAAGGATTTCTATAAAAACCAATTGTTTCCATCTATATCTGCGTGAATTAAGTAATCTAGCCCCTTTTTTTTAAGAAAGACCTGAAATTAAATGAGTTTTTTCCAGAAAAATCACTCCAATGCTTTACTATGGGAATATGACCTCATATGGAATATTAATTTTATTTTCGAGGATTTCGTTAAAGTCGAAGTGTTTACCAGTTTATCTACGTGAATAAAGTAAATCTACCAGATTTTGTAAGAGAGCGAACTGAAATTAAGTGAGTTTTTTCGATTACAATTCACCCCTATGCTTTCCTATGGCAATCCTCCCTATGCTTTACTATGGGAATGTAATACCATGTCGATTCACTTACTTTATGTGAAGGATTTCTATAAAACCATGTGTTTCCATCTATATCTGCGGGAATTAAGTAAACTAGGCCCTTTTTTTAAAGAACGACCTGAAATTAAATGAGTTTTTTTCCAGAAAAATCACTCCAATGCTTTACTATGGGAATATGACCTCATATGGAATATCAATTTATTTTCGAGGATTTCGTTAAAGTCGAAGTGTTTACCAGTTTATCTACGTGAATAAAGTAAATCTACCAGATTTTGTCGAGAACGAACGGAAATTAAGTGAGTTTTTTCGATTACAATTCACCCTATGCTTTCCTATGGGAATCCTCCCTATGCTTTACTATGGGAATGAAATACCATGTCGATTCACTTACTTCATATGAAGGATTTCTATAAAAACCAATTGTTTCCATCTATATCTGCGTGAATTAAGTAATCTAGCCCCTTTTTTTAAAGAAAGACCTGAAATTAAATGAGTTTTTCCAGAAAAATCACTCCAATGCTTTACTATGGGAATATGACCTCATATGGAATATCGTTTTTATTTTCGAAGCTTCGTTAAAAACGAAGTGTTTTCTATAAATCTAGGTTAGATACGTTAATTGGCTAATTTTTGTCGAGAAATAATGGATAGTAATTGAGTTATTGAAGAAAGAATTATTTTCAATGCTTATCTATGGAACACAAAACGACACTAGAAAAAGTGTAGCATTTTCTACAATTTCGAACGAAAATCTTTGATTTTGCCATTTTTGACTCCAATCTCATTTGAAATAATATTCAAGTGATTTCGATCATAAAACTGATTAAACATGTAATATAGCATATTTATCCGTAAATTAACATATTATCATCAAGCTTTCAGCAGAAATTAATTTTAATAAGACACTGATTTTCCTTGTCTCCTATGGGAATCCTCCCTATACTTTACTATGGGAATGTAATTCATGTCGATTCACTTACTTCATGTGAAGGATTTCTATAAAAACCATGTGTTTCCATCTATATCTGCGGGAATTAAGTAAACTAGGCCCTTTTTTTAAAGAACGACCTGAAAGTAAATGAGTTTATTTCCAGAAAAATCACTCCCAATGCTTTACTATGGGAATATGACCTCATATGGAATATCAATTTTATTTTCGAGGATTTCGTTAAAGTCGAAGTGTTTTACCAGTTATCTACGTGAATAAAGTAAATCTACCAGATTTGTAGAGAAAGAACGGAAATTAAGTGAGTTTTTTCGATCAGAATTCACTCCTATGCTTTCCTATGGGAATCCTCCCTATGCTTTACTATGGGAATGTAATACCATGTCGATTCACTTACTTCATGTGAAGGATTTCTATAAAAACATGTGTTTCCATCTATATCTGCGGGAATTAAGTAAACTAGGCCCTTTTTTTAAAGAACGACCTGAATTAAATGAGTTTTTTCCAGAAAAATCACTCCAATGCTTTACTATGGGAATATGACCTCATATGGAATATCAATTTTATTTTCGAGGATTTCGTTAAAGTCGAAGTGTTTACCAGTTTATCTACGTGAATAAAGTAAATCTACCAAAGTTTGTAGAGAACGAACGGAAATTAAGTGAGTTTTTCGATTACAATTCACCCCTATGCTTTCCTATGGGAATCCTCCCTATGCTTTACTATGGGAATGAAATACCATGTCGATTCACTTACTTCCATATGAAGGATTTCTATAAAAACCATTGTTTCCATCTATATCTGCGTGAATTAAGTAATCTAGCCCCTTTTTTTAAAGAAAGACCTGAAATTAAATGAGTTTTTTCCAGAAAAATCACTCCAATGCTTTACTATGGGAATATGACCTCATATGGAATATTAATTTTATTTTCGAGGATTTCGTTAAAGTCGAAGTGTTTACCAGTTTATCTACGTGAATAAAGTAAATCTACCAGATTTTGTAGAGAACGAACTGAAATTAAGTGAGTTTTTTCGATTACAATTCACCCCTATGCTTTCCTATGGCAATCCTCCCTATGCATTACTATGGGAATGAAATACCATGTCGATTCACTTACTTCATATGAAGGATTTCTATAAAAACCAATTGTTTCCATCTATATCTGCGTGAATTAAGTATCTAGCCCCTTTTTTTAAAGAAAGACCTGAAATTAAATGAGTTTTTCCAGAAAAATTACTCCAATGCTTTACTATGGGAATATGACCTCTATGGAATATCGTTTTTATTTTCGAAGCTTTCGTTAAAAACGAAGTGTTTTCTATTAAATCTAGGTTAGATACGTTAATTGGCTATTTTTGTCGAGAAATAATGGATAGTAATTGAGTTATTGAAGAAAGAATTATTTTCAATGCTTATCTATGGAACACAAAAACGACAACTAGAAAAGTGTAGCATTTCTACAATTTTCGAACGAAAATCTTTGATTTTGCCAATTTTGACTCCAATCTCATTTGAAATAAAATTCAAGGATTTCGATCATAAACTGATTAAACATGTAATATAGCATATTTATACGTAAATTAACATATTATCATCAAGCTTTCAGCAGAAATTAATTTTAATAAGACACTGATTTTCCTTGTCTCCTATGGGAATCCTCCCTATACTTTACTATGGGAATGTAATACCATGTCGATTCACTTACTTCATGTGAAGGATTTCTATAAAAACCATGTGTTTCAATCTATATCTGCGTGAATTAAGTAATCTAGCCCCGTTTTTTTAAAGAACGACCTGAAATTAAATGAGTTTTTTCCAGAAAAATCACTCCAATGCTTTACTATGGTGAATATGACCTCATATGGAATATCAATTTTATTTTCGAGGATTTCGTTAAAGTCGAAGTGTTTACCAGTTTAATCTACGTGAATAAGTAAATCTACCAGATTTTGTAGAGAAAGAACGGAAATTAAGTGAGTTTTTTCGATCAGAATTCACTCTATGCTTTCCTATGGGAATCCACCCTATACTTTACTATGGGAATGTAATACCATGTCGATTCACTTACTTCATGTGAAGGATTTCTATAAACACCATGTGTTTCCATCTATATCTGCGGGAATTAAGTAAACTAGGCCCTTTTTTTAAAGAACGACCTGAAATAAATGAGTTTTTTCCAGAAAAATCACTCACAATGCTTTACTATGGGAATATGACCTCATATGGAATATCATTTTATTTTCGAGGATTTCGTTAAAGTCGAAGTGTTTCCAGTTTATCTACGTGAATAAAGTAAATCTACCAGATTTTGTAGAGAACGAACGGAAATTTAGTGAGTTTTTTCGATTACAATTCACCCCTATGCTTTCCTATGGGAATCCTCCCTATGCTTTACTATGGGAATGAAATACCATGTCGATTCACTTACTTCATATGAAGGATTTCTATAAAAACCAATTGTTTCCATCTATATCTGCGTGAATTAAGTAATCTAGCCCTTTTTTTAAAGAAAGACCTGAAATTAAATGAGTTTTTTTTCCAGAAAAATCACTCCAATGCTTTACTATGGGAATATGACCTCATATGGAATATCAATTTTATTTTCGAGGATTTCGTTAAAGTCGAAGTGTTTACCAGTTTATCTACGTGAATAAAGTAAATCTACCAGATTTTGTAGAGAAAGAACGGAAATTAAGTGAGTTTTTCGATCAGAATTCACTCCTATGCTTTCCTATGGGAATCCTCCCTATACTTTACTATGGGATGTAATACCATGTCGATTCACTTACTTCATGTGAAGGATTTCTATAAAAACCATGTGTTTCCATCTATATCTGCGGAATTAAGTAAACTAGGCCCCTTTTTTTAAAGAACGACCTGAAAATTAAATGAGTTTTTTCCAGAAAAAAATCACTCCAATGCTTTACTATGGGAATATGACCTCATATGGAATATCATTTTATTTTCGAGGATTTCGTTAAGTCGAAGTGTTTACCAGTTTATCTACGTGAATAAAGTAAATCTACCAGATTTTGTCGAGAACGAACGGAAATTAAGTGAGTTTTTCGATTACAATTCACCCCTATGCTTCCTATGGGAATCCTCCCTATGCTTTACTATGGGAATGAAATACCATGTCGATTCACTTACTTCATATGAAGGATTTCTATAAAAACCAATTGTTTCCATCTATATCTGCGTGAATTAAGTAATCTAGCCCCTTTTTTTAAAGAAAGACCTGAAATTAAATGAGTTTTTTTCCCAGAAAAATCACTCCAATGCTTTACTATGGGAATATGACCTCATATGGAATATCGTTTTTATTTTCGAAGCTTTCGTTAAAAAACGAAGTGTTTTCTATTAAATCTAGGTTAGATACGTTAATTGGCTAATTTTTGTCGAGAAATAATGGATAGTAATTGAGTTATTGAAGAAAGAATTATTTTCAATGCTTATCTATGGAACACAAAACGACACTAGAAAAAGTGCAGCATTTTCTACAATTTCGAACGAAAATCTTTGATTTTTGCCATTTTTGACTCCAATCTCATTTGAAATAATATTCAAGGATTTCGATCATAAAACTGATTAAACATGTAATATAGCATATTTATCCGTAAATTAACATATTATCATCAAGCTTTCAGCAGAAATTAATTTTAATAAGACACTGATTTTCTTGTCTCCTATGGGAATCCTCCCTATACTTTACTATGGGAATGTAATTCCATGTCGATTCACTACTTCATGTGAAGGATTTCTATAAAAACCATGTGTTTCCATCTATATCTGCGGGAATTAAGTAAACTAGGCCCTTTTTTTAAAGAACGACCTGAAAGTAAATGAGTTTTTTCAGAAAAATCACTCAATGCTTTACTATGGGAATATGACCTCATATGGAATATCAATTTTATTTTCGAGGATTTCGGTAAAGTCGAAGTGTTTACCAGTTTATCTACGTGAATAAAGTAAATCTACCAGATTTTGTAGAGAAAGAACGGAAATTAAGTGAGTTTTTTCGATCAGAATTCACTCCTATGCTTTCCTATGGGAATCCTCCCTATGCTTTACTATGGGAATGTAATACCATGTCGATTCACTTACTTCATGTGAAGGATTTCTATAAAAACCATGTGTTTCCATCTATATCTGCGGGAATTAAGTAAACTAGGCCCTTTTTTTAAAGAACGACCTGAAATTAAAT
>NW_028328375.1:0-35319 GCF_048544385.1 Mastigoproctus giganteus
GATAATATGTTAACTTACGTATAAATATGCTATATTACATGTTTAATCAGTTTTATGATCGAAATCCTTGAATATTATTTCAAATGAGATTGGAGTCAAAAATGGCAAAATCAAAGATTTTCGTTCGAAATTGTAGAAAATGCTACACTTTTTCTAGTGTCGTTTTGTGTTCCATAGATAAGCATTAAAAATAATTCTTTCTTCAATAACTCAATTACTATCCATTATTTCTCGACAAAAATTAGCCAATTAACGTATCTAACCTAGATTTAATAGAAAACACTTCGTTTTTAACGAAAGCTTCGAAAATAAAAACGATATTCCATATGAGGTCATATTCCCATAGTAAAGCATTGGAGTGATTTTTCTGGAAAAACTCATTTAATTTCAGGTCTTTCTTTAAAAAAAGGGGCTAGATTACTTAATTCACGCAGATATAGATGGAAACAATTGGTTTTTATAGAAATCCTTCATATGAAGTAAGTGAATCGACATGGTATTTCATTCCCATAGTAAAGCATAGGGAGGATTCCCATAGGAAAGCATAGGGGTGAATTGTAATCGAAAAAACTCACTTAATTTCCGTTCGTTCTCTACAAAATCTGGTAGATTTACTTTATTCACGTAGATAAACTGGTAAACACTTCGACTTTAACGAAATCCTCGAAAATAAAATTTATATTCCATATGAGGTCATATTCCCATAGTAAAGCATTGGAGTGATTTTTCTGGAAAAAACTCATTTAATTTCAGGGCTTTCTTTAAAAAAAGGGGCTAGATTACTTAATTCACGCAGATATAGATGGAAACAATTGGTTTTAATAGAAATCCTTCATATGAAGTAAGTGAATCGACATGGTATTTCATTCCCATAGTAAAGCATAGGGAGGATTCCCATAGGAAAGCATAGGGGTGAATTGTAATCGAAAAAACTCACTTAATTTCCGTTCGTTCTCTACAAAATCTGGTAGATTTACTTTATTCACGTAGATAAACTGGTAAACACTTCGACTTTAACGAAATCCTCGAAAATAAAATTAATATTCCATATGAGGTCATATTCCCATAGTAAAGCATTGGAGTGATTTTTCTGGAAAAAACTCATTTAATTTCAGGTCTTTCTTTAAAAAAAGGGGCTAGATTACTTAATTCACGCAGATATAGATGGAAACAATTGGTTTTTATAGAAATCCTTCATATGAAGTAAGTGAATCGACATGGTATTTCATTCCCATAGTAAAGCATAGGGAGGATTGCCATAGGAAAGCATAGGGGTGAATTGTAATCGAAAAAACTCACTTAATTTCAGTTCGTTCTCTACAAAATCTGGTAGATTTACTTTATTCACGTAGATAAACTGGTAAACACTTCGACTTTAACGAAATCCTCGAAAATAAAATTAATATTCCATATGAGGTCATATTCCCATAGTAAAGCATTGGAGTGATTTTTCTGGAAAAAACTCATTTAATTTCAGGTCTTTCTTTAAAAAAAGGGGCTAGATTACTTAATTCACGCAGATATAGATGGAAACAATTGGTTTTTATAGAAATCCTTCATATGAAGTAAGTGAATCGACATGGTATTTCATTCCCATAGGCGCATTATAGCCTTAGTCGCTGATGCGCCAATAAAACTAAACTAAACCAAACCAAACTAATCATTCCCATAGTAAAGCATAGGGAGGATTCCCATAGGAAAGCATAGGGGTGAATTGTAATCGAAAAAACTCACTTAATTTCCGTTCGTTCTCTACAAAATTTGGTAGATTTACTTTATTCACGTAGATAAACTGGTAAACACTTCGACTTTAACGAAATCCTCGAAAATAAAATTGATATTCCATATGAGGTCATATTCCCATAGTAAAGCATTGGAGTGATTTTTCTGGAAAAAACTCATTTAATTTCAGGTCGTTCTTTAAAAAAAGGGCCTAGTTTACTTAATTCCCGCAGATATAGATGGAAACACATGGTTTTTATAGAAATCCTTCACATGAAGTAAGTGAATCGACATGGTATTACATTCCCATAGTAAAGCATAGGGAGGATTCCCATAGGAAAGCATAGGAGTGAATTCTGATCGAAAAAACTCACTTAATTTCCGTTCTTTCTCTACAAAATCTGGTAGATTTACTTTATTCACGTAGATAAACTGGTAAGCACTTCGACTTTAACGAAATCCTCGAAAATAAAATTGATATTCCATATGAGGTCATATTCCCATAGTAAAGCATTGGAGTGATTTTTCTGGAAAAAACTCATTTACTTTCAGGTCGTTCTTTAAAAAAAGGGCCTAGTTTACTTAATTCCCGCAGATATAGATGGAAACACATGGTTTTTATAGAAATCCTTCACATGAAGTAAGTGAATCGACATGGAATTACATTCCCATAGTAAAGTATAGGGAGGATTCCCATAGGAGACAAGGAAAATCAGTGTCTTATTAAAATTAATTTCTGCTGAAAGCTTGATGATAATATGTTAATTTACGGATAAATATGCTATATTACATGTTTAATCAGTTTTATGATCGAAATCCTTGAATATTATTTCAAATGAGATTGGAGTCAAAAATGGCAAAATCAAAGATTTTCGTTCGAAATTGTAGAAAATGCTGCACTTTTTCTAGTGTCGTTTTGTGTTCCATAGATAAGCATTGAAAATAATTCTTTCTTCAATAACTCAATTACTATCCATTATTTCTCGACAAAAATTAGCCAATTAACGTATCTAACCTAGATTTAATAGAAAACACTTCGTTTTTAACGAAAGCTTCGAAAATAAAAACGATATTCCATATGAGGTCATATTCCCATAGTAAAGCATTGGAGTGATTTTTCTGGAAAAACCCATTTAATTTCAGGTCTTTCTTTAAAAAAAGGGGCTAGATTACTTAATTCACGCAGATATAGATGGAAACAATTGGTTTTTATAGAAATCCTTCATATGAAGTAAGTGAATCGACATGGTATTTCATTCCCATAGTAAAGCATAGGGAGGATTGCCATAGGAAAGCATAGGGGTGAATTGTAATCGAAAAAACTCACTTAATTTCAGTTCGTTCTCTACAAAATCTGGTAGATTTACTTTATTCACGTAGATAAACTGGTAAACACTTCGACTTTAACGAAATCCTCGAAAATAAAATTAATATTCCATATGAGGTCATATTCCCATAGTAAAGCATTGGAGTGATTTTTCTGGAAAAAACTCATTTAATTTCAGGTCTTTCTTTAAAAAAAGGGGCTAGATTACTTAATTCACGCAGATATAGATGGAAACAATTGGTTTTTATAGAAATCCTTCATATGAAGTAAGTGAATCGACATGGTATTTCATTCCCATAGTAAAGCATAGGGAGGATTCCCATAGGAAAGCATAGGAGTGAATTCTGATCGAAAAAACTCACTTAATTTCCGTTCTTTCTCTACAAAATCTGGTAGATTTACTTTATTCACGTAGATAAACTGGTAAACACTTCGACTTTCACGAAATCCTCGAAAATAAAATTGATATTCCATATGAGGTCATATTCCCATAGTAAAGCATTGGAGTGATTTTTCTGGAAAAAACTCATTTAATTTCAGGTCGTTCTTTAAAAAAAGGGCCTAGTTTACTTAATTCCCGCAGATATAGATGGAAACACATGGTTTTTATAGAAATCCTTCACATGAAGTAAGTGAATCGACATGGTATTACATTCCCATAGTAAAGCATAGGGAGGATTGCCATAGGAAAGCATAGGGGTGAATTGTAATCGAAAAAACTCACTTAATTTCAGTTCGCTCTCTACAAAATCTGGTAGATTTACTTTATTCACGTAGATAAACTGGTAAACACTTCGACTTTAACGAAATCCTCGAAAATAAAATTAATATTCCATATGAGGTCATATTCCCATAGTAAAGCATTGGAGTGATTTTTCTGGAAAAAACTCATTTAATTTCAGGTCTTTCTTTAAAAAAAGGGGCTAGATTACTTAATTCACGCAGATATAGATGGAAACAATTGGTTTTTATAGAAATCCTTCATATGAAGTAAGTGAATCGACATGGTATTTCATTCCCATAGTAAAGCATAGGGAGGATTCCCATAGGAAAGCATAGGGGTGAATTGTAATCGAAAAAACTCACTTAATTTCCGTTCGTTCTCTACAAAATCTGGTAGATTTACTTTATTCACGTAGATAAACTGGTAAACACTTCGATTTTAACGAAATCCTCGAAAATAAAATTGATATTCCATATGAGGTCATATTCCCATAGTAAAGCATTGGAGTGATTTTTCTGGAAAAAACTCATTTAATTTCAGGTCGTTCTTTAAAAAAAGGGCCTAGTTTACTTAATTCCCGCAGATATAGATGGAAACACATGGTTTTTATAGAAATCCTTCACATGAAGTAAGTGAATCGACATGGTATTACATTCCCATAGTAAAGTATAGGGTGGATTCCCATAGGAAAGCATAGGAGTGAATTCTGATCGAAAAAACTCACTTAATTTCCGTTCTTTCTCTACAAAATCTGGTAGATTTACTTTATTCACGTAGATAAACTGGTAAACACTTCGACTTTAACGAAATCCTCGAAAATAAAATTGATATTCCATATGAGGTCATATTCCCATAGTAAAGCATTGGAGTGATTTTTCTGGAAAAAACTCATTTAATTTCAGGTCGTTCTTTAAAAAAACGGGGCTAGATTACTTAATTCACGCAGATATAGATTGAAACACATGGTTTTTATAGAAATCCTTCACATGAAGTAAGTGAATCGACATGGTATTACATTCCCATAGTAAAGTATAGGGAGGATTCCCATAGGAGACAAGGAAAATCAGTGTCTTATTAAAATTAATTTCTGCTGAAAGCTTGATGATAATATGTTAATTTACGTATAAATATGCTATATTACATGTTTAATCAGTTTTATGATCGAAATCCTTGAATATTATTTCAAATGAGATTGGAGTCAAAAATGGCAAAATCAAAGATTTTCGTTCGAAATTGTAGAAAATGCTACACTTTTTCTAGTGTCGTTTTGTGTTCCATAGATAAGCATTGAAAATAATTCTTTCTTCAATAACTCAATTACTATCCATTATTTCTCGACAAAAATTAGCCAATTAACGTATCTAACCTAGATTTAATAGAAAACACTTCGTTTTTAACGAAAGCTTCGAAAATAAAAACGATATTCCATATGAGGTCATATTCCCATAGTAAAGCATTGGAGTGATTTTTCTGGAAAAACTCATTTAATTTCAGGTCTTTCTTTAAAAAAAGGGGCTAGATTACTTAATTCACGCAGATATAGATGGAAACAATTGGTTTTTATAGAAATCCTTCATATGAAGTAAGTGAATCGACATGGTATTTCATTCCCATAGTAAAGCATAGGGAGGATTGCCATAGGAAAGCATAGGGGTGAATTGTAATCGAAAAAACTCACTTAATTTCAGTTCGTTCTCTACAAAATCTGGTAGATTTACTTTATTCACGTAGATAAACTGGTAAACACTTCGACTTTAACGAAATCCTCGAAAATAAAATTAATATTCCATATGAGGTCATATTCCCATAGTAAAGCATTGGAGTGATTTTTCTGGAAAAAACTCATTTAATTTCAGGTCTTTCTTTACAAAAAGGGGCTAGATTACTTAATTCACGCAGATATAGATGGAAACAATTGGTTTTTATAGAAATCCTTCATATGAAGTAAGTGAATCGACATGGTATTTCATTCCCATAGTAAAGCATAGGGAGGATTCCCATAGGAAAGCATAGGGGTGAATTGTAATCGAAAAAACTCACTTAATTTCCGTTCGTTCTCTACAAAATCTGGTAGATTTACTTTATTCACGTAGATAAACTGGTAAACACTTCGACTTTAACGAAATCCTCGAAAATAAAATTGATATTCCATATGAGGTCATATTCCCATAGTAAAGCATTGGAGTGATTTTTCTGGAAAAAACTCATTTAATTTCAGGTCGTTCTTTAAAAAAAGGGCCTAGTTTACTTAATTCCCGCAGATATAGATGGAAACACATGGTTTTTATAGAAATCCTTCACATGAAGTAAGTGAATCGACATGGTATTACATTCCCATAGTAAAGTATAGGGTGGATTCCCATAGGAAAGCATAGGAGTGAATTCTGATCGAAAAAACTCACTTAATTTCCGTTCTTTCTCTACAAAATCTGGTAGATTTACTTTATTCACGTAGATAAACTGGTAAACACTTCGACTTTAACGAAATCCTCGAAAATAAAATTGATATTCCAAATGAGGTCATATTCCCATAGTAAAGCATTGGAGTGATTTTTCTGGAAAAAACTCATTTAATTTCAGGTCGTTCTTTAAAAAAACGGGGCTAGATTACTTAATTCACGCAGATATAGATTGAAACACATGGTTTTTATAGAAATCCTTCACATGAAGTAAGTGAATCGACATGGTATTACATTCCCATAGTAAAGTATAGGGAGGATTCCCATAGGAGACAAGGAAAATCAGTGTCTTATTAAAATTAATTTCTGCTGAAAGCTTGATGATAATATGTTAATTTACGTATAAATATGCTATATTACATGTTTAATCAGTTTTATGATCGAAATCCTTGAATATTATTTCAAATGAGATTGGAGTCAAAAATGGCAAAATCAAAGATTTTCGTTCGAAATTGTAGAAAATGCTACACTTTTTCTAGTGTCGTTTTGTGTTCCATAGATAAGCATTGAAAATAATTCTTTCTTCAATAACTCAATTACTATCCATTATTTCTCGACAAAAATTAGCCAATTAACGTATCTAACCTAGATTTAATAGAAAACACTTCGTTTTTAACGAAAGCTTCGAAAATAAAAACGATATTCCATATGAGGTCATATTCCCATAGTAAAGCATTGGAGTGATTTTTCTGGAAAAACTCATTTAATTTCAGGTCTTTCTTTAAAAAAAGGGGCTAGATTACTTAATTCACGCAGATATAGATGGAAACAATTGGTTTTTATAGAAATCCTTCATATGAAGTAAGTGAATCGACATGGTATTTCATTCCCATAGTAAAGCATAGGGAGGATTGCCATAGGAAAGCATAGGGGTGAATTGTAATCGAAAAAACTCACTTAATTTCAGTTCGTTCTCTACAAAATCTGGTAGATTTACTTTATTCACGTAGATAAACTGGTAAACACTTCGACTTTAACGAAATCCTCGAAAATAAAATTAATATTCCATATGAGGTCATATTCCCATAGTAAAGCATTGGAGTGATTTTTCTGGAAAAAACTCATTTAATTTCAGGTCTTTCTTTAAAAAAAGGGGCTAGATTACTTAATTCACGCAGATATAGATGGAAACAATTGGTTTTTATAGAAATCCTTCATATGAAGTAAGTGAATCGACATGGTATTTCATTCCCATAGGCGCATTATAGCCTTAGTCGCTGATGCGCCAATAAAACTAAACTAAACCAAACCAAACTAATCATTCCCATAGTAAAGCATAGGGAGGATTCCCATAGGAAAGCATAGGGGTGAATTGTAATCGAAAAAACTCACTTAATTTCCGTTCGTTCTCTACAAAATTTGGTAGATTTACTTTATTCACGTAGATAAACTGGTAAACACTTCGACTTTAACGAAATCCTCGAAAATAAAATTGATATTCCATATGAGGTCATATTCCCATAGTAAAGCATTGGAGTGATTTTTCTGGAAAAAACTCATTTAATTTCAGGTCGTTCTTTAAAAAAAGGGCCTAGTTTACTTAATTCCCGCAGATATAGATGGAAACACATGGTTTTTATAGAAATCCTTCACATGAAGTAAGTGAATCGACATGGTATTACATTCCCATAGTAAAGCATAGGGAGGATTCCCATAGGAAAGCATAGGAGTGAATTCTGATCGAAAAAACTCACTTAATTTCCGTTCTTTCTCTACAAAATCTGGTAGATTTACTTTATTCACGTAGATAAACTGGTAAGCACTTCGACTTTAACGAAATCCTCGAAAATAAAATTGATATTCCATATGAGGTCATATTCCCATAGTAAAGCATTGGAGTGATTTTTCTGGAAAAAACTCATTTACTTTCAGGTCGTTCTTTAAAAAAAGGGCCTAGTTTACTTAATTCCCGCAGATATAGATGGAAACACATGGTTTTTATAGAAATCCTTCACATGAAGTAAGTGAATCGACATGGAATTACATTCCCATAGTAAAGTATAGGGAGGATTCCCATAGGAGACAAGGAAAATCAGTGTCTTATTAAAATTAATTTCTGCTGAAAGCTTGATGATAATATGTTAATTTACGGATAAATATGCTATATTACATGTTTAATCAGTTTTATGATCGAAATCCTTGAATATTATTTCAAATGAGATTGGAGTCAAAAATGGCAAAATCAAAGATTTTCGTTCGAAATTGTAGAAAATGCTGCACTTTTTCTAGTGTCGTTTTGTGTTCCATAGATAAGCATTGAAAATAATTCTTTCTTCAATAACTCAATTACTATCCATTATTTCTCGACAAAAATTAGCCAATTAACGTATCTAACCTAGATTTAATAGAAAACACTTCGTTTTTAACGAAAGCTTCGAAAATAAAAACGATATTCCATATGAGGTCATATTCCCATAGTAAAGCATTGGAGTGATTTTTCTGGAAAAAACTCATTTAATTTCAGGTCTTTCTTTAAAAAAAGGGGCTAGATTACTTAATTCCCGCAGATATAGATGGAAACACATGGTTTTTATAGAAATCCTTCACATAAAGTAAGTGAATCGACATGGTATTACATTCCCATAGTAAAGCATAGGGAGGATTGCCATAGGAAAGCATAGGGGTGAATTGTAATCGAAAAAACTCACTTAATTTCAGTTCGCTCTCTACAAAATCTGGTAGATTTACTTTATTCACGTAGATAAACTGGTAAACACTTCGACTTTAACGAAATCCTCGAAAATAAAATTAATATTCCATATGAGGTCATATTCCCATAGTAAAGCATTGGAGTGATTTTTCTGGAAAAAACTCATTTAATTTCAGGTCGTTCTTTAAAAAAAGGGCCTAGTTTACTTAATTCCCGCAGATATAGATGGAAACACATGGTTTTTATAGAAATCCTTCACATAAAGTAAGTGAATCGACATGGTATTACATTCCCATAGTAAAGCATAGGGAGGATTGCCATAGGAAAGCATAGGGGTGAATTGTAATCGAAAAAACTCACTTAATTTCCGTTCGTTCTCGACAAAATCTGGTAGATTTACTTTATTCACGTAGATAAACTGGTAAACACTTCGACTTTAACGAAATCCTCGAAAATAAAATTGATATTCCATATGAGGTCATATTCCCATAGTAAAGCATTGGAGTGATTTTTCTGGAAAAAACTCATTTAATTTCAGGTCGTTCTTTAAAAAAAGGGCCTAGTTTACTTAATTCCCGCAGATATAGATGGAAACACATGGTTTTTATAGAAATCCTTCACATAAAGTAAGTGAATCGACATGGTATTACATTCCCATAGTAAAGCATAGGGAGGATTGCCATAGGAAAGCATAGGGGTGAATTGTAATCGAAAAAACTCACTTAATTTCAGTTCGCTCTCTACAAAATCTGGTAGATTTACTTTATTCACGTAGATAAACTGGTAAACACTTCGACTTTAACGAAATCCTCGAAAATAAAATTAATATTCCATATGAGGTCATATTCCCATAGTAAAGCATTGGAGTGATTTTTCTGGAAAAAACTCATTTAATTTCAGGTCTTTCTTTAAAAAAAGGGGCTAGATTACTTAATTCACGCAGATATAGATGGAAACAATTGGTTTTTATAGAAATCCTTCATATGAAGTAAGTGAATCGACATGGTATTTCATTCCCATAGTAAAGCATAGGGAGGATTCCCATAGGAAAGCATAGGGGTGAATTGTAATCGAAAAAACTCACTTAATTTCCGTTCGTTCTCTACAAAATCTGGTAGATTTACTTTATTCACGTAGATAAACTGGAAAACACTTCGACTTTAACGAAATCCTCGAAAATAAAATTGATATTCCATATGAGGTCATATTCCCATAGTAAAGCATTGGAGTGATTTTTCTGGAAAAAACTCATTTAATTTCAGGTCGTTCTTTAAAAAAAGGGCCTAGTTTACTTAATTCCCGCAGATATAGATGGAAACACATGGTTTTTATAGAAATCCTTCACATGAAGTAAGTGAATCGACATGGTATTACATTCCCATAGTAAAGTATAGGGTGGATTCCCATAGGAAAGCATAGGAGTGAATTCTGATCGAAAAAACTCACTTAATTTCCGTTCTTTCTCTACAAAATCTGGTAGATTTACTTTATTCACGTAGATAAACTGGTAAACACTTCGACTTTAACGAAATCCTCGAAAATAAAATTGATATTCCATATGAGGTCATATTCCCATAGTAAAGCATTGGAGTGATTTTTCTGGAAAAAACTCATTTAATTTCAGGTCGTTCTTTAAAAAAAACGGGGCTAGATTACTTAATTCACGCAGATATAGATTGAAACACATGGTTTTTATAGAAATCCTTCACATGAAGTAAGTGAATCGACATGGTATTACATTCCCATAGTAAAGTATAGGGAGGATTCCCATAGGAGACAAGGAAAATCAGTGTCTTATTAAAATTAATTTCTGCTGAAAGCTTGATGATAATATGTTAATTTACGTATAAATATGCTATATTACATGTTTAATCAGTTTTATGATCGAAATCCTTGAATATTATTTCAAATGAGATTGGAGTCAAAAATGGCAAAATCAAAGATTTTCGTTCGAAATTGTAGAAAATGCTACACTTTTTCTAGTGTCGTTTTGTGTTCCATAGATAAGTATTGAAAATAATTCTTTCTTCAATAACTCAATTACTATCCATTATTTCTCGACAAAAATTAGCCAATTAACGTATCTAACCTAGATTTAATAGAAAACACTTCGTTTTTAACGAAAGCTTCGAAAATAAAAACGATATTCCATATGAGGTCATATTCCCATAGTAAAGCATTGGAGTAATTTTTCTGGAAAAACTCATTTAATTTCAGGTCTTTCTTTAAAAAAAGGGGCTAGATTACTTAATTCACGCAGATATAGATGGAAACAATTGGTTTTTATAGAAATCCTTCATATGAAGTAAGTGAATCGACATGGTATTTCATTCCCATAGTAAAGCATAGGGAGGATTGCCATAGGAAAGCATAGGGGTGAATTGTAATCGAAAAAACTCATTTAATTTCAGTTCGTTCTCTACAAAATCTGGTAGATTTACTTTATTCACGTAGATAAACTGGCAAACACTTCGACTTTAACGAAATCCTCGAAAATAAAATTAATATTCCATATGAGGTCATATTCCCATAGTAAAGCATTGGAGTGATTTTTCTGGAAAAAACTCATTTAATTTCAGGTCTTTCTTTAAAAAAAAGGGCTAGATTACTTAATTCACGCAGATATAGATGGAAACAATTGGTTTTTATAGAAATCCTTCATATGAAGTAAGTGAATCGACATGGTATTTCATTCCCATAGTAAAGCATAGGGAGGATTCCCATAGGAAAGCATAGGGGTGAATTGTAATCGAAAAAACTCACTTAATTTCCGTTCGTTCTCTACAAACTTTGGTAGATTTACTTTATTCACGTAGATAAACTGGTAAACACTTCGACTTTAACGAAATCCTCGAAAATAAAATTGATATTCCATATGAGGTCATATTCCCATAGTAAAGCATTGGAGTGATTTTTCTGGAAAAAACTCATTTAATTTCAGGTCGTTCTTTAAAAAAAGGGCCTAGTTTACTTAATTCCCGCAGATATAGATGGAAACACATGGTTTTTATAGAAATCCTTCACATGAAGTAAGTGAATCGACATGGTATTACATTCCCATAGTAAAGCATAGGGAGGATTCCCATAGGAAAGCATAGGAGTGAATTCTGATCGAAAAAACTCACTTAATTTCCGTTCTTTCTCTACAAAATCTGGTAGATTTACTTTATTCACGTAGATAAACTGGTAAACACTTCGACTTTAACGAAATCCTCGAAAATAAAATTGATATTCCATATGAGGTCATATTCCCATAGTAAAGCATTGGAGTGATTTTTCTGGAAAAAACTCATTTACTTTCAGGTCGTTCTTTAAAAAAAGGGCCTAGTTTACTTAATTCCCGCAGATATAGATGGAAACACATGGTTTTTATAGAAATCCTTCACATGAAGTAAGTGAATCGACATGGAATTACATTCCCATAGTAAAGTATAGGGAGGATTCCCATAGGAGACAAGGAAAATCAGTGTCTTATTAAAATTAATTTCTGCTGAAAGCTTGATGATAATATGTTAATTTACGGATAAATATGCTATATTACATGTTTAATCAGTTTTATGATCGAAATCCTTGAATATTATTTCAAATGAGATTGGAGTCAAAAATGGCAAAATCAAAGATTTTCGTTCGAAATTGTAGAAAATGCTGCACTTTTTCTAGTGTCGTTTTGTGTTCCATAGATAAGCATTGAAAATAATTCTTTCTTCAATAACTCAATTACTATCCATTATTTCTCGACAAAAATTAGCCAATTAACGTATCTAACCTAGATTTAATAGAAAACACTTCGTTTTTAACGAAAGCTTCGAAAATAAAAACGATATTCCATATGAGGTCATATTCCCATAGTAAAGCATTGGAGTGATTTTTCTGGAAAAAACTCATTTAATTTCAGGTCTTTCTTTAAAAAAGGGGCTAGATTACTTAATTCACGCAGATATAGATGGAAACAATTGGTTTTTATAGAAATCCTTCATATGAAGTAAGTGAATCGACATGGTATTTCATTCCCATAGTAAAGCATAGGGAGGATTCCCATAGGAAAGCATAGGGGTGAATTGTAATCGAAAAAACTCACTTAATTTCCGTTCGTTCTCGACAAAATCTGGTAGATTTACTTTATTCACGTAGATAAACTGGTAAACACTTCGACTTTAACGAAATCCTCGAAAATAAAATTGATATTCCATATGAGGTCATATTCCCATAGTAAAGCATTGGAGTGATTTTTCTGGAAAAAACTCATTTAATTTCAGGTCGTTCTTTAAAAAAAGGGCCTAGTTTACTTAATTCCCGCAGATATAGATGGAAACACATGGTTTTTATAGAAATCCTTCACATAAAGTAAGTGAATCGACATGGTATTACATTCCCATAGTAAAGCATAGGGAGGATTGCCATAGGAAAGCATAGGGGTGAATTGTAATCGAAAAAACTCACTTAATTTCAGTTCGCTCTCTACAAAATCTGGTAGATTTACTTTATTCACGTAGATAAACTGGTAAACACTTCGACTTTAACGAAATCCTCGAAAATAAAATTAATATTCCATATGAGGTCATATTCCCATAGTAAAGCATTGGAGTGATTTTTCTGGAAAAAACTCATTTAATTTCAGGTCTTTCTTTAAAAAAAGGGGCTAGATTACTTCATTCACGCAGATATAGATGGAAACAATTGGTTTTTATAGAAATCCTTCATATGAAGTAAGTGAATCGACATGGTATTTCATTCCCATAGTAAAGCATAGGGAGGATTCCCATAGGAAAGCATAGGGGTGAATTGTAATCGAAAAAACTCACTTAATTTCCGTTCGTTCTCTACAAAATCTGGTAGATTTACTTTATTCACGTAGATAAACTGGAAAACACTTCGACTTTAACGAAATCCTCGAAAATAAAATTGATATTCCATATGAGGTCATATTCCCATAGTAAAGCATTGGAGTGATTTTTCTGGAAAAAACTCATTTAATTTCAGGTCGTTCTTTAAAAAAACGGGGCTAGATTACTTAATTCACGCAGATATAGATTGAAACACATGGTTTTTATAGAAATCCTTCACATGAAGTAAGTGAATCGACATGGTATTACATTCCCATAGTAAAGTATAGGGAGGATTCCCATAGGAGACAAGGAAAATCAGTGTCTTATTAAAATTAATTTCTGCTGAAAGCTTGATGATAATATGTTAATTTACGTATAAATATGCTATATTACATGTTTAATCAGTTTTATGATCGAAATCCTTGAATATTATTTCAAATGAGATTGGAGTCAAAAATGGCAAAATCAAAGATTTTCGTTCGAAATTGTAGAAAATGCTACACTTTTTCTAGTGTCGTTTTGTGTTCCATAGATAAGCATTGAAAATAATTCTTTCTTCAATAACTCAATTACTATCCATTATTTCTCGACAAAAATTAGCCAATTAACGTATCTAACCTAGATTTAATAGAAAACACTTCGTTTTTAACGAAAGCTTCGAAAATAAAAACGATATTCCATATGAGGTCATATTCCCATAGTAAAGCATTGGAGTGATTTTTCTGGAAAAACTCATTTAATTTCAGGTCTTTCTTTAAAAAAAGGGGCTAGATTACTTAATTCACGCAGATATAGATGGAAACAATTGGTTTTAATAGAAATCCTTCATATGAAGTAAGTGAATCGACATGGTATTTCATTCCCATAGTAAAGCATAGGGAGGATTCCCATAGGAAAGAATAGGGGTGAATTGTAATCGAAAAAACTCACTTAATTTCCGTTCGTTCTCTACAGATTTACTTTATTCACGTAGATAAACTGGTAAACACTTCGACTTTAACGAAATCCTCGAAAATAAAATTGATATTCCATATGAGGTCATATTCCAATAGTAAAGCATTGGAGTGATTTTTCTGGAAAAAACTCATTTAATTTCAGGTCGTTCTTTAAAAAAACGGGGCTAGATTACTTAATTCACGCAGATATAGATTGAAACACATGGTTTTTATAGAAATCCTTCACATGAAGTAAGTGAATCGACATGGTATTACATTCCCATAGTAAAGTATAGGGAGGATTCCCATAGGAGACAAGGAAAATCAGTGTCTTATTAAAATTAATTTCTGCTGAAAGCTTGATGATAATATGTTAACTTACGTATAAATATGCTATATTACATGTTTAATCAGTTTTATGATCGAAATCCTTGAATATTATTTCAAATGAGATTGGAGTCAAAAATGGCAAAATCAAAGATTTTCGTTCGAAATTGTAGAAAATGCTACACTTTTTCTAGTGTCGTTTTGTGTTCCATAGATAAGCATTAAAAATAATTCTTTCTTCAATAACTCAATTACTATCCATTATTTCTCGACAAAAATTAGCCAATTAACGTATCTAACCTAGATTTAATAGAAAACACTTCGTTTTTAACGAAAGCTTCGAAAATAAAAACGATATTCCATATGAGGTCATATTCCCATAGTAAAGCATTGGAGTGATTTTTCTGGAAAAACTCATTTAATTTCAGGTCTTTCTTTAAAAAAAGGGGCTAGATTACTTAATTCACGCAGATATAGATGGAAACAATTGGTTTTTATAGAAATCCTTCATATGAAGTAAGTGAATCGACATGGTATTTCATTCCCATAGTAAAGCATAGGGAGGATTCCCATAGGAAAGCATAGGGGTGAATTGTAATCGAAAAAACTCACTTAATTTCCGTTCGTTCTCTACAAAATCTGGTAGATTTACTTTATTCACGTAGATAAACTGGTAAACACTTCGACTTTAACGAAATCCTCGAAAATAAAATTAATATTCCATATGAGGTCATATTCCCATAGTAAAGCATTGGAGTGATTTTTCTGGAAAAAACTCATTTAATTTCAGGGCTTTCTTTAAAAAAAGGGGCTAGATTACTTAATTCACGCAGATATAGATGGAAACAATTGGTTTTAATAGAAATCCTTCATATGAAGTAAGTGAATCGACATGGTATTTCATTCCCATAGTAAAGCATAGGGAGGATTCCCATAGGAAAGCATAGGGGTGAATTGTAATCGAAAAAACTCACTTAATTTCCGTTCGTTCTCTACAAAATCTGGTAGATTTACTTTATTCACGTAGATAAACTGGTAAACACTTCGACTTTAACGAAATCCTCGAAAATAAAATTAATATTCCATATGAGGTCATATTCCCATAGTAAAGCATTGGAGTGATTTTTCTGGAAAAAACTCATTTAATTTCAGGTCTTTCTTTAAAAAAAGGGGCTAGATTACTTAATTCACGCAGATATAGATGGAAACAATTGGTTTTTATAGAAATCCTTCATATGAAGTAAGTGAATCGACATGGTATTTCATTCCCATAGTAAAGCATAGGGAGGATTGCCATAGGAAAGCATAGGGGTGAATTGTAATCGAAAAAACTCACTTAATTTCAGTTCGTTCTCTACAAAATCTGGTAGATTTACTTTATTCACGTAGATAAACTGGTAAACACTTCGACTTTAACGAAATCCTCGAAAATAAAATTAATATTCCATATGAGGTCATATTCCCATAGTAAAGCATTGGAGTGATTTTTCTGGAAAAAACTCATTTAATTTCAGGTCTTTCTTTAAAAAAAGGGGCTAGATTACTTAATTCACGCAGATATAGATGGAAACAATTGGTTTTTATAGAAATCCTTCATATGAAGTAAGTGAATCGACATGGTATTTCATTCCCATAGGCGCATTATAGCCTTAGTCGCTGATGCGCCAATAAAACTAAACTAAACCAAACCAAACTAATCATTCCCATAGTAAAGCATAGGGAGGATTCCCATAGGAAAGCATAGGGGTGAATTGTAATCGAAAAAACTCACTTAATTTCCGTTCGTTCTCTACAAAATTTGGTAGATTTACTTTATTCACGTAGATAAACTGGTAAACACTTCGACTTTAACGAAATCCTCGAAAATAAAATTGATATTCCATATGAGGTCATATTCCCATAGTAAAGCATTGGAGTGATTTTTCTGGAAAAAACTCATTTAATTTCAGGTCGTTCTTTAAAAAAAGGGCCTAGTTTACTTAATTCCCGCAGATATAGATGGAAACACATGGTTTTTATAGAAATCCTTCACATGAAGTAAGTGAATCGACATGGTATTACATTCCCATAGTAAAGCATAGGGAGGATTCCCATAGGAAAGCATAGGAGTGAATTCTGATCGAAAAAACTCACTTAATTTCCGTTCTTTCTCTACAAAATCTGGTAGATTTACTTTATTCACGTAGATAAACTGGTAAGCACTTCGACTTTAACGAAATCCTCGAAAATAAAATTGATATTCCATATGAGGTCATATTCCCATAGTAAAGCATTGGAGTGATTTTTCTGGAAAAAACTCATTTACTTTCAGGTCGTTCTTTAAAAAAAGGGCCTAGTTTACTTAATTCCCGCAGATATAGATGGAAACACATGGTTTTTATAGAAATCCTTCACATGAAGTAAGTGAATCGACATGGAATTACATTCCCATAGTAAAGTATAGGGAGGATTCCCATAGGAGACAAGGAAAATCAGTGTCTTATTAAAATTAATTTCTGCTGAAAGCTTGATGATAATATGTTAATTTACGGATAAATATGCTATATTACATGTTTAATCAGTTTTATGATCGAAATCCTTGAATATTATTTCAAATGAGATTGGAGTCAAAAATGGCAAAATCAAAGATTTTCGTTCGAAATTGTAGAAAATGCTGCACTTTTTCTAGTGTCGTTTTGTGTTCCATAGATAAGCATTGAAAATAATTCTTTCTTCAATAACTCAATTACTATCCATTATTTCTCGACAAAAATTAGCCAATTAACGTATCTAACCTAGATTTAATAGAAAACACTTCGTTTTTAACGAAAGCTTCGAAAATAAAAACGATATTCCATATGAGGTCATATTCCCATAGTAAAGCATTGGAGTGATTTTTCTGGAAAAAAACTCATTTAATTTCAGGTCTTTCTTTAAAAAAAGGGGCTAGATTACTTAATTCACGCAGATATAGATGGAAACAATTGGTTTTTATAGAAATCCTTCATATGAAGTAAGTGAATCGACATGGTATTTCATTCCCATAGTAAAGCATAGGGAGGATTCCCATAGGAAAGCATAGGGGTGAATTGTAATCGAAAAAACTCACTTAATTTCCGTTCGTTCTCGACAAAATCTGGTAGATTTACTTTATTCACGTAGATAAACTGGTAAACACTTCGACTTTAACGAAATCCTCGAAAATAAAATTGATATTCCATATGAGGTCATATTCCCATAGTAAAGCATTGGAGTGATTTTTCTGGAAAAAACTCATTTAATTTCAGGTCGTTCTTTAAAAAAAGGGCCTAGTTTACTTAATTCCCGCAGATATAGATGGAAACACATGGTTTTTATAGAAATCCTTCATATGAAGTAAGTGAATCGACATGGTATTTCATTCCCATAGTAAAGCATAGGGAGGATTCCCATAGGAAAGCATAGGGGTGAATTGTAATCGAAAAAACTCACTTAATTTCCGTTCGTTCTCTACAAAATCTGGTAGATTTACTTTATTCACGTAGATAAACTGGAAAACACTTCGACTTTAACGAAATCCTCGAAAATAAAATTGATATTCCATATGAGGTCATATTCCCATAGTAAAGCATTGGAGTGATTTTTCTGGAAAAAACTCATTTAATTTCAGGTCGTTCTTTAAAAAAAGGGCCTAGTTTACTTAATTCCCGCAGATATAGATGGAAACACATGGTTTTTATAGAAATCCTTCACATGAAGTAAGTGAATCGACATGGTATTACATTCCCATAGTAAAGTATAGGGAGGATTCCCATAGGAGACAAGGAAAATCAGTGTCTTATTAAAATTAATTTCTGCTGAAAGCTTGATGATAATATGTTAATTTACGTATAAATATGCTATATTACATGTTTAATCAGTTTTATGATCGAAATCCTTGAATATTATTTCAAATGAGATTGGAGTCAAAAATGGCAAAATCAAAGATTTTCGTTCGAAATTGTAGAAAATGCTACACTTTTTCTAGTGTCGTTTTGTGTTCCATAGATAAGTATTGAAAATAATTCTTTCTTCAATAACTCAATTACTATCCATTATTTCTCGACAAAAATTAGCCAATTAACGTATCTAACCTAGATTTAATAGAAAACACTTCGTTTTTAACGAAAGCTTCGAAAATAAAAACGATATTCCATATGAGGTCATATTCCCATAGTAAAGCATTGGAGTAATTTTTCTGGAAAAACTCATTTAATTTCAGGTCTTTCTTTAAAAAAAGGGGCTAGATTACTTAATTCACGCAGATATAGATGGAAACAATTGGTTTTTATAGAAATCCTTCATATGAAGTAAGTGAATCGACATGGTATTTCATTCCCATAGTAAAGCATAGGGAGGATTGCCATAGGAAAGCATAGGGGTGAATTGTAATCGAAAAAACTCACTTAATTTCAGTTCGTTCTCTACAAAATCTGGTAGATTTACTTTATTCACGTAGATAAACTGGTAAACACTTCGACTTTAACGAAATCCTCGAAAATAAAATTAATATTCCAAATGAGGTCATATTCCCATAGTAAAGCATTGGAGTGATTTTTCTGGAAAAAACTCATTTAATTTCAGGTCTTTCTTTAAAAAAAAGGGCTAGATTACTTAATTCACGCAGATATAGATGGAAACAATTGGTTTTTATAGAAATCCTTCATATGAAGTAAGTGAATCGACATGGTATTTCATTCCCATAGTAAAGCATAGGGAGGATTCCCATAGGAAAGCATAGGGGTGAATTGTAATCGAAAAAACTCACTTAATTTCCGTTCGTTCTCTACAAACTTTGGTAGATTTACTTTATTCACGTAGATAAACTGGTAAACACTTCGATTTTAACGAAATCCTCGAAAATAAAATTGATATTCCATATGAGGTCATATTCCCATAGTAAAGCATTGGAGTGATTTTTCTGGAAAAAACTCATTTAATTTCAGGTCGTTCTTTAAAAAAAGGGCCTAGTTTACTTAATTCCCGCAGATATAGATGGAAACACATGGTTTTTATAGAAATCCTTCACATGAAGTAAGTGAATCGACATGGTATTACATTCCCATAGTAAAGCATAGGGAGGATTCCCATAGGAAAGCATAGGAGTGAATTCTGATCGAAAAAACTCACTTAATTTCCGTTCTTTCTCTACAAAATCTGGTAGATTTACTTTATTCACGTAGATAAACTGGTAAACACTTCGACTTTAACGAAATCCTCGAAAATAAAATTGATATTCCATATGAGGTCATATTCCCATAGTAAAGCATTGGAGTGATTTTTCTGGAAAAAACTCATTTACTTTCAGGTCGTTCTTTAAAAAAAGGGCCTAGTTTACTTAATTCCCGCAGATATAGATGGAAACACATGGTTTTTATAGAAATCCTTCACATGAAGTAAGTGAATCGACATGGAATTACATTCCCATAGTAAAGTATAGGGAGGATTCCCATAGGAGACAAGGAAAATCAGTGTCTTATTAAAATTAATTTCTGCTGAAAGCTTGATGATAATATGTTAATTTACGGATAAATATGCTATATTACATGTTTAATCAGTTTTATGATCGAAATCCTTGAATATTATTTCAAATGAGATTGGAGTCAAAAATGGCAAAATCAAAGATTTTCGTTCGAAATTGTAGAAAATGCTGCACTTTTTCTAGTGTCGTTTTGTGTTCCATAGATAAGCATTGAAAATAATTCTTTCTTCAATAACTCAATTACTATCCATTATTTCTCGACAAAAATTAGCCAATTAACGTATCTAACCTAGATTTAATAGAAAACACTTCGTTTTTAACGAAAGCTTCGAAAATAAAAACGATATTCCATATGAGGTCATATTCCCATAGTAAAGCATTGGAGTGATTTTTCTGGAAAAAACTCATTTAATTTCAGGTCTTTCTTTAAAAAAGGGGCTAGATTACTTAATTCACGCAGATATAGATGGAAACAATTGGTTTTTATAGAAATCCTTCATATGAAGTAAGTGAATCGACATGGTATTTCATTCCCATAGTAAAGCATAGGGAGGATTCCCATAGGAAAGCATAGGGGTGAATTGTAATCGAAAAAACTCACTTAATTTCCGTTCGTTCTCGACAAAATCTGGTAGATTTACTTTATTCACGTAGATAAACTGGTAAACACTTCGACTTTAACGAAATCCTCGAAAATAAAATTGATATTCCATATGAGGTCATATTCCCATAGTAAAGCATTGGAGTGATTTTTCTGGAAAAAACTCATTTAATTTCAGGGCTTTCTTTAAAAAAAGGGGCTAGATTACTTAATTCACGCAGATATAGATGGAAACAATTGGTTTTAATAGAAATCCTTCATATGAAGTAAGTGAATCGACATGGTATTTCATTCCCATAGTAAAGCATAGGGAGGATTCCCATAGGAAAGCATAGGGGTGAATTGTAATCGAAAAAACTCACTTAATTTCCGTTCGTTCTCTACAAAATCTGGTAGATTTACTTTATTCACGTAGATAAACTGGTAAACACTTCGACTTTAACGAAATCCTCGAAAATAAAATTAATATTCCATATGAGGTCATATTCCCATAGTAAAGCATTGGAGTGATTTTTCTGGAAAAACTCATTTAATTTCAGGTCTTTCTTTAAAAAAAGGGGCTAGATTACTTAATTCACGCAGATATAGATGGAAACAATTGGTTTTTATAGAAATCCTTCATATGAAGTAAGTGAATCGACATGGTATTTCATTCCCATAGTAAAGCATAGGGAGGATTGCCATAGGAAAGCATAGGGGTGAATTGTAATCGAAAAAACTCACTTAATTTCAGTTCGTTCTCTACAAAATCTGGTAGATTTACTTTATTCACGTAGATAAACTGGTAAACACTTCGACTTTAACGAAATCCTCGAAAATAAAATTAATATTCCATATGAGGTCATATTCCCATAGTAAAGCATTGGAGTGATTTTTCTGGAAAAAACTCATTTAATTTCAGGTCTTTCTTTAAAAAAAGGGGCTAGATTACTTAATTCACGCAGATATAGATGGAAACAATTGGTTTTTATAGAAATCCTTCATATGAAGTAAGTGAATCGACATGGTATTTCATTCCCATAGGCGCATTATAGCCTTAGTCGCTGATGCGCCAATAAAACTAAACTAAACCAAACCAAACTAATCATTCCCATAGTAAAGCATAGGGAGGATTCCCATAGGAAAGCATAGGGGTGAATTGTAATCGAAAAAACTCACTTAATTTCCGTTCGTTCTCTACAAAATTTGGTAGATTTACTTTATTCACGTAGATAAACTGGTAAACACTTCGACTTTAACGAAATCCTCGAAAATAAAATTGATATTCCATATGAGGTCATATTCCCATAGTAAAGCATTGGAGTGATTTTTCTGGAAAAAACTCATTTAATTTCAGGTCGTTCTTTAAAAAAAGGGCCTAGTTTACTTAATTCCCGCAGATATAGATGGAAACACATGGTTTTTATAGAAATCCTTCACATGAAGTAAGTGAATCGACATGGAATTACATTCCCATAGTAAAGTATAGGGAGGATTCCCATAGGAGACAAGGAAAATCAGTGTCTTATTAAAATTAATTTCTGCTGAAAGCTTGATGATAATATGTTAATTTACGGATAAATATGCTATATTACATGTTTAATCAGTTTTATGATCGAAATCCTTGAATATTATTTCAAATGAGATTGGAGTCAAAAATGGCAAAATCAAAGATTTTCGTTCGAAATTGTAGAAAATGCTGCACTTTTTCTAGTGTCGTTTTGTGTTCCATAGATAAGCATTGAAAATAATTCTTTCTTCAATAACTCAATTACTATCCATTATTTCTCGACAAAAATTAGCCAATTAACGTATCTAACCTAGATTTAATAGAAAACACTTCGTTTTTAACGAAAGCTTCGAAAATAAAAACGATATTCCATATGAGGTCATATTCCCATAGTAAAGCATTGGAGTGATTTTTCTGGAAAAAACTCATTTAATTTCAGGTCTTTCTTTAAAAAAAGGGGCTAGATTACTTAATTCACGCAGATATAGATGGAAACAATTGGTTTTTATAGAAATCCTTCATATGAAGTAAGTGAATCGACATGGTATTTCATTCCCATAGTAAAGCATAGGGAGGATTCCCATAGGAAAGCATAGGGGTGAATTGTAATCGAAAAAACTCACTTAATTTCCGTTCGTTCTCGACAAAATCTGGTAGATTTACTTTATTCGCGTAGATAAACTGGTAAACACTTCGACTTTAACGAAATCCTCGAAAATAAAATTGATATTCCATATGAGGTCATATTCCCATAGTAAAGCATTGGAGTGATTTTTCTGGAAAAAACTCATTTAATTTCAGGTCGTTCTTTAAAAAAAGGGCCTAGTTTACTTAATTCCCGCAGATATAGATGGAAACACATGGTTTTTATAGAAATCCTTCACATAAAGTAAGTGAATCGACATGGTATTACATTCCCATAGTAAAGCATAGGGAGGATTGCCATAGGAAAGCATAGGGGTGAATTGTAATCGAAAAAACTCACTTAATTTCAGTTCGCTCTCTACAAAATCTGGTAGATTTACTTTATTCACGTAGATAAACTGGTAAACACTTCGACTTTAACGAAATCCTCGAAAATAAAATTAATATTCCATATGAGGTCATATTCCCATAGTAAAGCATTGGAGTGATTTTTCTGGAAAAAACTCATTTAATTTCAGGTCTTTCTTTAAAAAAAGGGGCTAGATTACTTAATTCACGCAGATATAGATGGAAACAATTGGTTTTTATAGAAATCCTTCATATGAAGTAAGTGAATCGACATGGTATTTCATTCCCATAGTAAAGCATAGGGAGGATTCCCATAGGAAAGCATAGGGGTGAATTGTAATCGAAAAAACTCACTTAATTTCCGTTCGTTCTCTACAAAATCTGGTAGATTTACTTTATTCACGTAGATAAACTGGAAAACACTTCGACTTTAACGAAATCCTCGAAAATAAAATTGATATTCCATATGAGGTCATATTCCCATAGTAAAGCATTGGAGTGATTTTTCTGGAAAAAACTCATTTAATTTCAGGTCGTTCTTTAAAAAAAGGGCCTAGTTTACTTAATTCCCGCAGATATAGATGGAAACACATGGTTTTTATAGAAATCCTTCACATGAAGTAAGTGAATCGACATGGTATTACATTCCCATAGTAAAGTATAGGGTGGATTCCCATAGGAAAGCATAGGAGTGAATTCTGATCGAAAAAACTCACTTAATTTCCGTTCTTTCTCTACAAAATCTGGTAGATTTACTTTATTCACGTAGATAAACTGGTAAACACTTCGACTTTAACGAAATCCTCGAAAATAAAATTGATATTCCATATGAGGTCATATTCCCATAGTAAAGCATTGGAGTGATTTTTCTGGAAAAAACTCATTTAATTTCAGGTCGTTCTTTAAAAAAAACGGGGCTAGATTACTTAATTCACGCAGATATAGATTGAAACACATGGTTTTTATAGAAATCCTTCACATGAAGTAAGTGAATCGACATGGTATTACATTCCCATAGTAAAGTATAGGGAGGATTCCCATAGGAGACAAGGAAAATCAGTGTCTTATTAAAATTAATTTCTGCTGAAAGCTTGATGATAATATGTTAATTTACGTATAAATATGCTATATTACATGTTTAATCAGTTTTATGATCGAAATCCTTGAATATTATTTCAAATGAGATTGGAGTCAAAAATGGCAAAATCAAAGATTTTCGTTCGAAATTGTAGAAAATGCTACACTTTTTCTAGTGTCGTTTTGTGTTCCATAGATAAGTATTGAAAATAATTCTTTCTTCAATAACTCAATTACTATCCATTATTTCTCGACAAAAATTAGCCAATTAACGTATCTAACCTAGATTTAATAGAAAACACTTTGTTTTTAACGAAAGCTTCGAAAATAAAAACGATATTCCATATGAGGTCATATTCCCATAGTAAAGCATTGGAGTAATTTTTCTGGAAAAACTCATTTAATTTCAGGTCTTTCTTTAAAAAAAGGGGCTAGATTACTTAATTCACGCAGATATAGATGGAAACAATTGGTTTTTATAGAAATCCTTCATATGAAGTAAGTGAATCGACATGGTATTTCATTCCCATAGTAAAGCATAGGGAGGATTGCCATAGGAAAGCATAGGGGTGAATTGTAATCGAAAAAACTCACTTAATTTCAGTTCGTTCTCTACAAAATCTGGTAGATTTACTTTATTCACGTAGATAAACTGGTAAACACTTCGACTTTAACGAAATCCTCGAAAATAAAATTAATATTCCATATGAGGTCATATTCCCATAGTAAAGCATTGGAGTGATTTTTCTGGAAAAAACTCATTTAATTTCAGGTCTTTCTTTAAAAAAAAGGGCTAGATTACTTAATTCACGCAGATATAGATGGAAACAATTGGTTTTTATAGAAATCCTTCATATGAAGTAAGTGAATCGACATGGTATTTCATTCCCATAGTAAAGCATAGGGAGGATTCCCATAGGAAAGCATAGGGGTGAATTGTAATCGAAAAAACTCACTTAATTTCCGTTCGTTCTCTACAAACTTTGGTAGATTTACTTTATTCACGTAGATAAACTGGTAAACACTTCGACTTTAACGAAATCCTCGAAAATAAAATTGATATTCCATATGAGGTCATATTCCCATAGTAAAGCATTGGAGTGATTTTTCTGGAAAAAACTCATTTAATTTCAGGTCGTTCTTTAAAAAAAGGGCCTAGTTTACTTAATTCCCGCAGATATAGATGGAAACACATGGTTTTTATAGAAATCCTTCACATGAAGTAAGTGAATCGACATGGTATTACATTCCCATAGTAAAGCATAGGGAGGATTCCCATAGGAAAGCATAGGAGTGAATTCTGATCGAAAAAACTCACTTAATTTCCGTTCTTTCTCTACAAAATCTGGTAGATTTACTTTATTCACGTAGATAAACTGGTAAACACTTCGACTTTAACGAAATCCTCGAAAATAAAATTGATATTCCATATGAGGTCATATTCCCATAGTAAAGCATTGGAGTGATTTTTCTGGAAAAAACTCATTTACTTTCAGGTCGTTCTTTAAAAAAAGGGCCTAGTTTACTTAATTCCCGCAGATATAGATGGAAACACATGGTTTTTATAGAAATCCTTCACATGAAGTAAGTGAATCGACATGGAATTACATTCCCATAGTAAAGTATAGGGAGGATTCCCATAGGAGACAAGGAAAATCAGTGTCTTATTAAAATTAATTTCTGCTGAAAGCTTGATGATAATATGTTAATTTACGGATAAATATGCTATATTACATGTTTAATCAGTTTTATGATCGAAATCCTTGAATATTATTTCAAATGAGATTGGAGTCAAAAATGGCAAAATCAAAGATTTTCGTTCGAAATTGTAGAAAATGCTGCACTTTTTCTAGTGTCGTTTTGTGTTCCATAGATAAGCATTGAAAATAATTCTTTCTTCAATAACTCAATTACTATCCATTATTTCTCGACAAAAATTAGCCAATTAACGTATCTAACCTAGATTTAATAGAAAACACTTCGTTTTTAACGAAAGCTTCGAAAATAAAAACGATATTCCATATGAGGTCATATTCCCATAGTAAAGCATTGGAGTGATTTTTCTGGAAAAAAACTCATTTAATTTCAGGTCTTTCTTTAAAAAAGGGGCTAGATTACTTAATTCACGCAGATATAGATGGAAACAATTGGTTTTTATAGAAATCCTTCATATGAAGTAAGTGAATCGACATGGTATTTCATTCCCATAGTAAAGCATAGGGAGGATTCCCATAGGAAAGCATAGGGGTGAATTGTAATCGAAAAAACTCACTTAATTTCCGTTCGTTCTCGACAAAATCTGGTAGATTTACTTTATTCACGTAGATAAACTGGTAAACACTTCGACTTTAACGAAATCCTCGAAAATAAAATTGATATTCCATATGAGGTCATATTCCCATAGTAAAGCATTGGAGTGATTTTTCTGGAAAAAACTCATTTAATTTCAGGTCGTTCTTTAAAAAAAGGGCCTAGTTTACTTAATTCCCGCAGATATAGATGGAAACACATGGTTTTTATAGAAATCCTTCACATAAAGTAAGTGAATCGACATGGTATTACATTCCCATAGTAAAGCATAGGGAGGATTGCCATAGGAAAGCATAGGGGTGAATTGTAATCGAAAAAACTCACTTAATTTCAGTTCGCTCTCTACAAAATCTGGTAGATTTACTTTATTCACGTAGATAAACTGGTAAACACTTCGACTTTAACGAAATCCTCGAAAATAAAATTAATATTCCATATGAGGTCATATTCCCATAGTAAAGCATTGGAGTGATTTTTCTGGAAAAAACTCATTTAATTTCAGGTCTTTCTTTAAAAAAAGGGGCTAGATTACTTAATTCACGCAGATATAGATGGAAACAATTGGTTTTTATAGAAATCCTTCATATGAAGTAAGTGAATCGACATGGTATTTCATTCCCATAGTGCCGACCGGGCTAGCCGAGTGGGTAAAGTACCTGCCCGGCAACCCAAAGGTCGCGGGTTCGATTCCCGCCTCGGGCTTGGATCAAAGTACTGCAAAAACCTTGGGAGGTGCAATATGGCCACAGAAGCCGATGCGCCAACAACTACCAAATCATTCCCATAGTAAAGCATAGGGAGGATTGCCATAGGAAAGCATAGGGGTGAATTGTAATCGAAAAAACTCACTTAATTTCAGTTCGTTCTCTACAAAATCTGGTAGATTTACTTTATTCACGTAGATAAACTGGTAAACACTTCGACTTTAACGAAATCCTCGAAAATAAAATTAATATTCCATATGAGGTCATATTCCCATAGTAAAGCATTGGAGTGATTTTTCTGGAAAAAACTCATTTAATTTCAGGTCTTTCTTTAAAAAAAGGGGCTAGATTACTTAATTCACGCAGATATAGATGGAAACAATTGGTTTTTATAGAAATCCTTCATATGAAGTAAGTGAATCGACATGGTATTTCATTCCCATAGGCGCATTATAGCCTTAGTCGCTGATGCGCCAATAAAACTAAACTAAACCAAACCAAACTAATCATTCCCATAGTAAAGCATAGGGAGGATTCCCATAGGAAAGCATAGGGGTGAATTGTAATCGAAAAAACTCACTTAATTTCCGTTCGTTCTCTACAAAATTTGGTAGATTTACTTTATTCACGTAGATAAACTGGTAAACACTTCGACTTTAACGAAATCCTCGAAAATAAAATTGATATTCCATATGAGGTCATATTCCCATAGTAAAGCATTGGAGTGATTTTTCTGGAAAAAACTCATTTAATTTCAGGTCGTTCTTTAAAAAAAGGGCCTAGTTTACTTAATTCCCGCAGATATAGATGGAAACACATGGTTTTTATAGAAATCCTTCACATGAAGTAAGTGAATCGACATGGTATTACATTCCCATAGTAAAGCATAGGGAGGATTCCCATAGGAAAGCATAGGAGTGAATTCTGATCGAAAAAACTCACTTAATTTCCGTTCTTTCTCTACAAAATCTGGTAGATTTACTTTATTCACGTAGATAAACTGGTAAGCACTTCGACTTTAACGAAATCCTCGAAAATAAAATTGATATTCCATATGAGGTCATATTCCCATAGTAAAGCATTGGAGTGATTTTTCTGGAAAAAACTCATTTACTTTCAGGTCGTTCTTTAAAAAAAGGGCCTAGTTTACTTAATTCACGCAGATATAGATGGAAACACATGGTTTTTATAGAAATCCTTCACATAAAGTAAGTGAATCGACATGGTATTACATTCCCATAGTAAAGCATAGGGAGGATTGCCATAGGAAAGCATAGGGGTGAATTGTAATCGAAAAAACTCACTTAATTTCAGTTCGCTCTCTACAAAATCTGGTAGATTTACTTTATTCACGTAGATAAACTGGTAAACACTTCGACTTTAACGAAATCCTCGAAAATAAAATTAATATTCCATATGAGGTCATATTCCCATAGTAAAGCATTGGAGTGATTTTTCTGGAAAAAACTCATTTAATTTCAGGTCTTTCTTTAAAAAAAGGGGCTAGATTACTTAATTCACGCAGATATAGATGGAAACAATTGGTTTTTATAGAAATCCTTCATATGAAGTAAGTGAATCGACATGGTATTTCATTCCCATAGTAAAGCATAGGGAGGATTCCCATAGGAAAGCATAGGGGTGAATTGTAATCGAAAAAACTCACTTAATTTCCGTTCGTTCTCTACAAAATCTGGTAGATTTACTTTATTCACGTAGATAAACTGGAAAACACTTCGACTTTAACGAAATCCTCGAAAATAAAATTGATATTCCATATGAGGTCATATTCCCATAGTAAAGCATTGGAGTGATTTTTCTGGAAAAAACTCATTTAATTTCAGGTCGTTCTTTAAAAAAAGGGCCTAGTTTACTTAATTCCCGCAGATATAGATGGAAACACATGGTTTTTATAGAAATCCTTCACATGAAGTAAGTGAATCGACATGGTATTACATTCCCATAGTAAAGTATAGGGTGGATTCCCATAGGAAAGCATAGGAGTGAATTCTGATCGAAAAAACTCACTTAATTTCCGTTCTTTCTCTACAAAATCTGGTAGATTTACTTTATTCACGTAGATAAACTGGTAAACACTTCGACTTTAACGAAATCCTCGAAAATAAAATTGATATTCCATATGAGGTCATATTCCCATAGTAAAGCATTGGAGTGATTTTTCTGGAAAAAACTCATTTAATTTCAGGTCGTTCTTTAATAAAAACGGGGCTAGATTACTTAATTCACGCAGATATAGATTGAAACACATGGTTTTTATAGAAATCCTTCACATGAAGTAAGTGAATCGACATGGTATTACATTCCCATAGTAAAGTATAGGGAGGATTCCCATAGGAGACAAGGAAAATCAGTGTCTTATTAAAATTAATTTCTGCTGAAAGCTTGATGATAATATGTTAATTTACGTATAAATATGCTATATTACATGTTTAATCAGTTTTATGATCGAAATCCTTGAATATTATTTCAAATGAGATTGGAGTCAAAAATGGCAAAATCAAAGATTTTCGTTCGAAATTGTAGAAAATGCTACACTTTTTCTAGTGTCGTTTTGTGTTCCATAGATAAGTATTGAAAATAATTCTTTCTTCAATAACTCAATTACTATCCATTATTTCTCGACAAAAATTAGCCAATTAACGTATCTAACCTAGATTTAATAGAAAACACTTTGTTTTTAACGAAAGCTTCGAAAATAAAAACGATATTCCATATGAGGTCATATTCCCATAGTAAAGCATTGGAGTAATTTTTCTGGAAAAACTCATTTAATTTCAGGTCTTTCTTTAAAAAAAGGGGCTAGATTACTTAATTCACGCAGATATAGATGGAAACAATTGGTTTTTATAGAAATCCTTCATATGAAGTAAGTGAATCGACATGGTATTTCATTCCCATAGTAAAGCATAGGGAGGATTGCCATAGGAAAGCATAGGGGTGAATTGTAATCGAAAAAACTCACTTAATTTCAGTTCGTTCTCTACAAAATCTGGTAGATTTACTTTATTCACGTAGATAAACTGGTAAACACTTCGACTTTAACGAAATCCTCGAAAATAAAATTAATATTCCATATGAGGTCATATTCCCATAGTAAAGCATTGGAGTGATTTTTCTGGAAAAAACTCATTTAATTTCAGGTCTTTCTTTAAAAAAAAGGGCTAGATTACTTAATTCACGCAGATATAGATGGAAACAATTGGTTTTTATAGAAATCCTTCATATGAAGTAAGTGAATCGACATGGTATTTCATTCCCATAGTAAAGCATAGGGAGGATTCCCATAGGAAAGCATAGGGGTGAATTGTAATCGAAAAAACTCACTTAATTTCCGTTCGTTCTCTACAAACTTTGGTAGATTTACTTTATTCACGTAGATAAACTGGTAAACACTTCGACTTTAACGAAATCCTCGAAAATAAAATTGATATTCCATATGAGGTCATATTCCCATAGTAAAGCATTGGAGTGATTTTTCTGGAAAAAACTCATTTAATTTCAGGTCGTTCTTTAAAAAAAGGGCCTAGTTTACTTAATTCCCGCAGATATAGATGGAAACACATGGTTTTTATAGAAATCCTTCACATGAAGTAAGTGAATCGACATGGTATTACATTCCCATAGTAAAGCATAGGGAGGATTCCCATAGGAAAGCATAGGAGTGAATTCTGATCGAAAAAACTCACTTAATTTCCGTTCTTTCTCTACAAAATCTGGTAGATTTACTTTATTCACGTAGATAAACTGGTAAACACTTCGACTTTAACGAAATCCTCGAAAATAAAATTGATATTCCATATGAGGTCATATTCCCATAGTAAAGCATTGGAGTGATTTTTCTGGAAAAAACTCATTTACTTTCAGGTCGTTCTTTAAAAAAAGGGCCTAGTTTACTTAATTCCCGCAGATATAGATGGAAACACATGGTTTTTATAGAAATCCTTCACATGAAGTAAGTGAATCGACATGGAATTACATTCCCATAGTAAAGTATAGGGAGGATTCCCATAGGAGACAAGGAAAATCAGTGTCTTATTAAAATTAATTTCTGCTGAAAGCTTGATGATAATATGTTAATTTACGGATAAATATGCTATATTACATGTTTAATCAGTTTTATGATCGAAATCCTTGAATATTATTTCAAATGAGATTGGAGTCAAAAATGGCAAAATCAAAGATTTTCGTTCGAAATTGTAGAAAATGCTGCACTTTTTCTAGTGTCGTTTTGTGTTCCATAGATAAGCATTGAAAATAATTCTTTCTTCAATAACTCAATTACTATCCATTATTTCTCGACAAAAATTAGCCAATTAACGTATCTAACCTAGATTTAATAGAAAACACTTCGTTTTTAACGAAAGCTTCGAAAATAAAAACGATATTCCATATGAGGTCATATTCCCATAGTAAAGCATTGGAGTGATTTTTCTGGAAAAAACTCATTTAATTTCAGGTCTTTCTTTAAAAAAGGGGCTAGATTACTTAATTCACGCAGATATAGATGGAAACAATTGGTTTTTATAGAAATCCTTCATATGAAGTAAGTGAATCGACATGGTATTTCATTCCCATAGTAAAGCATAGGGAGGATTCCCATAGGAAAGCATAGGGGTGAATTGTAATCGAAAAAACTCACTTAATTTCCGTTCGTTCTCGACAAAATCTGGTAGATTTACTTTATTCACGTAGATAAACTGGTAAACACTTCGACTTTAACGAAATCCTCGAAAATAAAATTGATATTCCATATGAGGTCATATTCCCATAGTAAAGCATTGGAGTGATTTTTCTGGAAAAAACTCATTTAATTTCAGGTCGTTCTTTAAAAAAAGGGCCTAGTTTACTTAATTCCCGCAGATATAGATGGAAACACATGGTTTTTATAGAAATCCTTCACATAAAGTAAGTGAATCGACATGGTATTACATTCCCATAGTAAAGCATAGGGAGATTGCCATAGGAAAGCATAGGGGTGAATTGTAATCGAAAAAACTCACTTAATTTCAGTTCGCTCTCTACAAAATCTGGTAGATTTACTTTATTCACGTAGATAAACTGGTAAACACTTCGACTTTAACGAAATCCTCGAAAATAAAATTAATATTCCATATGAGGTCATATTCCCATAGTAAAGCATTGGAGTGATTTTTCTGGAAAAAACTCATTTAATTTCAGGTCTTTCTTTAAAAAAAGGGGCTAGATTACTTAATTCACGCAGATATAGATGGAAACAATTGGTTTTTATAGAAATCCTTCATATGAAGTAAGTGAATCGACATGGTATTTCATTCCCATAGTAAAGCATAGGGAGGATTCCCATAGGAAAGCATAGGGGTGAATTGTAATCGAAAAAACTCACTTAATTTCCGTTCGTTCTCTACAAAATCTGGTAGATTTACTTTATTCACGTAGATAAACTGGAAAACACTTCGACTTTAACGAAATCCTCGAAAATAAAATTGATATTCCATATGAGGTCATATTCCCATAGTAAAGCATTGGAGTGATTTTTCTGGAAAAAACTCATTTAATTTCAGGTCGTTCTTTAAAAAAACGGGGCTAGATTACTTAATTCACGCAGATATAGATTGAAACACATGGTTTTTATAGAAATCCTTCACATGAAGTAAGTGAATCGACATGGTATTACATTCCCATAGTAAAGTATAGGGAGGATTCCCATAGGAGACAAGGAAAATCAGTGTCTTATTAAAATTAATTTCTGCTGAAAGCTTGATGATAATATGTTAATTTACGTATAAATATGCTATATTACATGTTTAATCAGTTTTATGATCGAAATCCTTGAATATTATTTCAAATGAGATTGGAGTCAAAAATGGCAAAATCAAAGATTTTCGTTCGAAATTGTAGAAAATGCTACACTTTTTCTAGTGTCGTTTTGTGTTCCATAGATAAGCATTGAAAATAATTCTTTCTTCAATAACTCAATTACTATCCATTATTTCTCGACAAAAATTAGCCAATTAACGTATCTAACCTAGATTTAATAGAAAACACTTCGTTTTTAACGAAAGCTTCGAAAATAAAAACGATATTCCATATGAGGTCATATTCCCATAGTAAAGCATTGGAGTGATTTTTCTGGAAAAACTCATTTAATTTCAGGTCTTTCTTTAAAAAAAGGGGCTAGATTACTTAATTCACGCAGATATAGATGGAAACAATTGGTTTTTATAGAAATCCTTCATATGAAGTAAGTGAATCGACATGGTATTTCATTCCCATAGTAAAGCATAGGGAGGATTCCCATAGGAAAGCATAGGGGTGAATTGTAATCGAAAAAACTCACTTAATTTCCGTTCGTTCTCTACAAAATCTGGTAGATTTACTTTATTCACGTAGATAAACTGGTAAACACTTCGACTTTAACGAAATCCTCGAAAATAAAATTAATATTCCATATGAGGTCATATTCCCATAGTAAAGCATTGGAGTGATTTTTCTGGAAAAAACTCATTTAATTTCAGGGCTTTCTTTAAAAAAAGGGGCTAGATTACTTAATTCACGCAGATATAGATGGAAACAATTGGTTTTAATAGAAATCCTTCATATGAAGTAAGTGAATCGACATGGTATTTCATTCCCATAGTAAAGCATAGGGAGGATTCCCATAGGAAAGCATAGGGGTGAATTGTAATCGAAAAAACTCACTTAATTTCCGTTCGTTCTCTACAAAATCTGGTAGATTTACTTTATTCACGTAGATAAACTGGTAAACACTTCGACTTTAACGAAATCCTCGAAAATAAAATTAATATTCCATATGAGGTCATATTCCCATAGTAAAGCATTGGAGTGATTTTTCTGGAAAAAACTCATTTAATTTCAGGTCTTTCTTTAAAAAAAGGGGCTAGATTACTTAATTCACGCAGATATAGATGGAAACAATTGGTTTTTATAGAAATCCTTCATATGAAGTAAGTGAATCGACATGGTATTTCATTCCCATAGTGCCGACCGGGCTAGCCGAGTGGGTAAAGTACCTGCCCGGCAACCCAAAGGTCGCGGGTTCGATTCACGCCTCGGGCTTGGATCAAAGTACTGCAAAAACCTTGGGAGGTGCAATATGGCCACAGAAGCCGATGCGCCAACAACTACCAAATCATTCCCATAGTAAAGCATAGGGAGGATTGCCATAGGAAAGCATAGGGGTGAATTGTAATCGAAAAAACTCACTTAATTTCAGTTCGTTCTCTACAAAATCTGGTAGATTTACTTTATTCACGTAGATAAACTGGTAAACACTTCGACTTTAACGAAATCCTCGAAAATAAAATTAATATTCCATATGAGGTCATATTCCCATAGTAAAGCATTGGAGTGATTTTTCTGGAAAAAACTCATTTAATTTCAGGTCTTTCTTTAAAAAAAGGGGCTAGATTACTTAATTCACGCAGATATAGATGGAAACAATTGGTTTTTATAGAAATCCTTCATATGAAGTAAGTGAATCGACATGGTATTTCATTCCCATAGGCGCATTATAGCCTTAGTCGCTGATGCGCCAATAAAACTAAACTAAACCAAACCAAACTAATCATTCCCATAGTAAAGCATAGGGAGGATTCCCATAGGAAAGCATAGGGGTGAATTGTAATCGAAAAAACTCACTTAATTTCCGTTCGTTCTCTACAAAATTTGGTAGATT
>NW_028328376.1:0-34497 GCF_048544385.1 Mastigoproctus giganteus
AAACGGGGCTAGATTACTTAATTCACGCAGATATAGATTGAAACACATGGTTTTTATAGAAATCCTTCACATGAAGTAAGTGAATCGACATGGTATTACATTCCCATAGTAAAGTATAGGGAGGATTCCCATAGGAGACAAGGAAAATCAGTGTCTTATTAAAATTAATTTCTGCTGAAAGCTTGATGATAATATGTTAATTTACGTATAAATATGCTATATTACATGTTTAATCAGTTTTATGATCGAAATCCTTGAATATTATTTCAAATGAGATTGGAGTCAAAAATGGCAAAATCAAAGATTTTCGTTCGAAATTGTAGAAAATGCTACACTTTTTCTAGTGTCGTTTTGTGTTCCATAGATAAGCATTGAAAATAATTCTTTCTTCAATAACTCAATTACTATCCATTATTTCTCGACAAAAATTAGCCAATTAACGTATCTAACCTAGATTTAATAGAAAACACTTCGTTTTTAACGAAAGCTTCGAAAATAAAAACGATATTCCATATGAGGTCATATTCCCATAGTAAAGCATTGGAGTGATTTTTCTGGAAAAACTCATTTAATTTCAGGTCTTTCTTTAAAAAAAAGGGGCTAGATTACTTAATTCACGCAGATATAGATGGAAACAATTGGTTTTTATGGAAATCCTTCATATGAAGTAAGTGAATCGACATGGTATTTCATTCCCATAGTAAAGCATAGGGAGGATTCCCATAGGAAAGCATAGGGGTGAATTGTAATCGAAAAAACTCACTTAATTTCCGTTCGTTCTCTACAAAATTTGGTAGATTTACTTTATTCACGTAGATAAACTGGTAAACACTTCGACTTTAACGAAATCCTCGAAAATAAAATTGATATTCCATATGAGGTCATATTCCCATAGTAAAGCATTGGAGTGATTTTTCTGGAAAAAACTCATTTAATTTCAGGTCGTTCTTTAAAAAAAGGGCCTAGTTTACTTAATTCCCGCAGATATAGATGGAAACACATGGTTTTTATAGAAATCCTTCACATGAAGTAAGTGAATCGACATGGTATTACATTCCCATAGTAAAGCATAGGGAGGATTCCCATAGGAAAGCATAGGAGTGAATTGTGCTCGAAAAAACTCACTTAATTTCCGTTCTTTCTCTACAAAATCTGGTAGATTTACTTTATTCACGTAGATAAACTGGTAAGCACTTCGACTTTAACGAAATCCTCGAAAATAAAATTGATATTCCATATGAGGTCATATTCCCATAGTAAAGCATTGGAGTGATTTTTCTGGAAAAAACTCATTTACTTTCAGGTCGTTCTTTAAAAAAAGGGCCTAGTTTACTTAATTCCCGCAGATATAGATGGAAACACATGGTTTTTATAGAAATCCTTCACATGAAGTAAGTGAATCGACATGGAATTACATTCCCATAGTAAAGTATAGGGAGGATTCCCATAGGAGACAAGGAAAATCAGTGTCTTATTAAAATTAATTTCTGCTGAAAGCTTGATGATAATATGTTAATTTACGGATAAATATGCTATATTACATGTTTAATCAGTTTTATGATCGAAATCCTTGAATATTATTTCAAATGAGATTGGAGTCAAAAATGGCAAAATCAAAGATTTTCGTTCGAAATTGTAGAAAATGCTGCACTTTTTCTAGTGTCGTTTTGTGTTCCATAGATAAGCATTGAAAATAATTCTTTCTTCAATAACTCAATTACTATCCATTATTTCTCGACAAAAATTAGCCAATTAACGTATCTAACCTAGATTTAATAGAAAACACTTCGTTTTTAACGAAAGCTTCGAAAATAAAAACGATATTCCATATGAGGTCATATTCCCATAGTAAAGCATTGGAGTGATTTTTCTGGAAAAAACTCATTTAATTTCAGGTCTTTCTTTAAAAAAAGGGGCTAGATTACTTAATTCACGCAGATATAGATGGAAACAATTGGTTTTTATAGAAATCCTTCATATGAAGTAAGTGAATCGACATGGTATTTCATTCCCATAGTAAAGCATAGGGAGGATTCCCATAGGAAAGCATAGGGGTGAATTGTAATCGAAAAAACTCACTTAATTTCCGTTCGTTCTCGACAAAATCTGGTAGATTTACTTTATTCACGTAGATAAACTGGTAAACACTTCGACTTTAACGAAATCCTCGAAAATAAAATTGATATTCCATATGAGGTCATATTCCCATAGTAAAGCATTGGAGTGATTTTTCTGGAAAAAACTCATTTAATTTCAGGTCGTTCTTTAAAAAAAGGGCCTAGTTTACTTAATTCCCGCAGATATAGATGGAAACACATGGTTTTTATAGAAATCCTTCACATAAAGTAAGTGAATCGACATGGTATTACATTCCCATAGTAAAGCATAGGGAGGATTGCCATAGGAAAGCATAGGGGTGAATTGTAATCGAAAAAACTCACTTAATTTCAGTTCGCTCTCTACAAAATCTGGTAGATTTACTTTATTCACGTAGATAAACTGGTAAACACTTCGACTTTAACGAAATCCTCGAAAATAAAATTAATATTCCATATGAGGTCATATTCCCATAGTAAAGCATTGGAGTGATTTTTCTGGAAAAAACTCATTTAATTTCAGGTCTTTCTTTAAAAAAAGGGGCTAGATTACTTAATTCACGCAGATATAGATGGAAACAATTGGTTTTTATAGAAATCCTTCATATGAAGTAAGTGAATCGACATGGTATTTCATTCCCATAGTAAAGCATAGGGAGGATTCCCATAGGAAAGCATAGGGGTGAATTGTAATCGAAAAAACTCACTTAATTTCCGTTCGTTCTCTACAAAATCTGGTAGATTTACTTTATTCACGTAGATAAACTGGAAAACACTTCGACTTTAACGAAATCCTCGAAAATAAAATTGATATTCCATATGAGGTCATATTCCCATAGTAAAGCATTGGAGTGATTTTTCTGGAAAAAACTCATTTAATTTTAGGTCGTTCTTTAAAAAAAGGGCCTAGTTTACTTAATTCCCGCAGATATACATGGAAACACATGGTTTTTATAGAAATCCTTCACATGAAGTAAGTGAATCGACATGGTATTACATTCCCATAGTAAAGTATAGGGTGGATTCCCATAGGAAAGCATAGGAGTGAATTCTGATCGAAAAAACTCACTTAATTTCCATTCTTTCTCTACAAAATCTGGTAGATTTACTTTATTCACGTAGATAAACTGGTAAACACTTCGACTTTAACGAAATCCTCGAAAATAAAATTGATATTCCATATGAGGTCATATTCCCATAGTAAAGCATTGGAGTGATTTTTCTGGAAAAAACTCATTTAATTTCAGGTCGTTCTTTAAAAAAACGGGGCTAGATTACTTAATTCACGCAGATATAGATTGAAACACATGGTTTTTATAGAAATCCTTCACATGAAGTAAGTGAATCGACATGGTATTACATTCCCATAGTAAAGTATAGGGAGGATTCCCATAGGAGACAAGGAAAATCAGTGTCTTATTAAAATTAATTTCTGCTGAAAGCTTGATGATAATATGTTAATTTACGTATAAATATGCTATATTACATGTTTAATCAGTTTTATGATCGAAATCCTTGAATATTATTTCAAATGAGATTGGAGTCAAAAATGGCAAAATCAAAGATTTTCGTTCGAAATTGTAGAAAATGCTACACTTTTTCTAGTGTCGTTTTGTGTTCCATAGATAAGCATTGAAAATAATTCTTTCTTCAATAACTCAATTACTATCCATTATTTCTCGACAAAAATTAGCCAATTAACGTATCTAACCTAGATTTAATAGAAAACACTTCGTTTTTAACGAAAGCTTCGAAAATAAAAACGATATTCCATATGAGGTCATATTCCCATAGTAAAGCATTGGAGTAATTTTTCTGGAAAAACTCATTTAATTTCAGGTCTTTCTTTAAAAAAAGGGGCTAGATTACTTAATTCACGCAGATATAGATGGAAACAATTGGTTTTTATAGAAATCCTTCATATGAAGTAAGTGAATCGACATGGTATTTCATTCCCATAGTAAAGCATAGGGAGGATTGCCATAGGAAAGCATAGGGGTGAATTGTAATCGAAAAAACTCACTTAATTTCAGTTCGTTCTCTACAAAATCTGGTAGATTTACTTTATTCACGTAGATAAACTGGTAAACACTTCGACTTTAACGAAATCCTCGAAAATAAAATTAATATTCCATATGAGGTCATATTCCCATAGTAAAGCATTGGAGTGATTTTTCTGGAAAAAACTCATTTAATTTCAGGTCTTTCTTTAAAAAAAGGGGCTAGATTACTTAATTCACGCAGATATAGATGGAAACAATTGGTTTTTATAGAAATCCTTCATATGAAGTAAGTGAATCGACATGGTATTTCATTCCCATAGTAAAGCATAGGGAGGATTCCCATAGGAAAGCATAGGGGTGAATTGTAATCGAAAAAACTCACTTAATTTCCGTTCGTTCTCTACAAACTTTGGTAGATTTACTTTATTCACGTAGATAAACTGGTAAACACTTCGACTTTAACGAAATCCTCGAAAATAAAATTGATATTCCATATGAGGTCATATTCCCATAGTAAAGCATTGGAGTGATTTTTCTGGAAAAAACTCATTTAATTTCAGGTCGTTCTTTAAAAAAAGGGCCTAGTTTACTTAATTCCCGCAGATATAGATGGAAACACATGGTTTTTATAGAAATCCTTCACATGAAGTAAGTGAATCGACATGGTATTACATTCCCATAGTAAAGCATAGGGAGGATTCCCATAGGAAAGCATAGGAGTGAATTCTGATCGAAAAAACTCACTTAATTTCCGTTCTTTCTCTACAAAATCTGGTAGATTTACTTTATTCACGTAGATAAACTGGTAAACACTTCGACTTTAACGAAATCCTCGAAAATAAAATTGATATTCCATATGAGGTCATATTCCCATAGTAAAGCATTGGAGTGATTTTTCTGGAAAAAACTCATTTACTTTCAGGTCGTTCTTTAAAAAAAGGGCCTAGTTTACTTAATTCCCGCAGATATAGATGGAAACACATGGTTTTTATAGAAATCCTTCACATGAAGTAAGTGAATCGACATGGAATTACATTCCCATAGTAAAGTATAGGGAGGATTCCCATAGGAGACAAGGAAAATCAGTGTCTTATTAAAATTAATTTCTGCTGAAAGCTTGATGATAATATGTTAATTTACGGATAAATATGCTATATTACATGTTTAATCAGTTTTATGATCGAAATCCTTGAATATTATTTCAAATGAGATTGGAGTCAAAAATGGCAAAATCAAAGATTTTCGTTCGAAATTGTAGAAAATGCTGCACTTTTTCTAGTGTCGTTTTGTGTTCCATAGATAAGCATTGAAAATAATTCTTTCTTCAATAACTCAATTACTATCCATTATTTCTCGACAAAAATTAGCCAATTAACGTATCTAACCTAGATTTAATAGAAAACACTTCGTTTTTAACGAAAGCTTCGAAAATAAAAACGATATTCCATATGAGGTCATATTCCCATAGTAAAGCATTGGAGTGATTTTTCTGGAAAAAACTCATTTAATTTCAGGTCTTTCTTTAAAAAAAGGGTCTAGATTACTTAATTCACGCAGATATAGATGGAAACAATTGGTTTTTATAGAAATCCTTCATATGAAGTAAGTGAATCGACATGGTATTTCATTCCCATAGTAAAGCATAGGGAGGATTCCCATAGGAAAGCATAGGGGTGAATTGTAATCGAAAAAACTCACTTAATTTCCGTTCGTTCTCGACAAAATCTGGTAGATTTACTTTATTCACGTAGATAAACTGGTAAACACTTCGACTTTAACGAAATCCTCGAAAATAAAATTGATATTCCATATGAGGTCATATTCCCATAGTAAAGCATTGGAGTGATTTTTCTGGAAAAAACTCATTTAATTTCAGGTCGTTCTTTAAAAAAAGGGCCTAGTTTACTTAATTCCCGCAGATATAGATGGAAACACATGGTTTTTATAGAAATCCTTCACATGAAGTAAGTGAATCGACATGGTATTACATTCCCATAGTAAAGTATAGGGAGGATTCCCATAGGAAAGCATAGGAGTGAATTCTGATCGAAAAAACTCACTTAATTTCCGTTCTTTCTCTACAAAATCTGGTAGATTTACTTTATTCACGTAGATAAACTGGTAAACACTTCGACTTTAACGAAATCCTCGAAAATAAAATTGATATTCCATATGAGGTCATATTCCCATAGTAAAGCATTGGAGTGATTTTTCTGGAAAAAACTCATTTAATTTCAGGTCGTTCTTTAAAAAAAGGGCCTAGTTTACTTAATTCCCGCAGATATAGATGGAAACACATGGTTTTTATAGAAATCCTTCACATGAAGTAAGTGAATCGACATGGTATTACATTCCCATAGTAAAGCATAGGGAGGATTGCCATAGGAAAGCATAGGGGTGAATTGTAATCGAAAAAACTCACTTAATTTCAGTTCGCTCTCTACAAAATCTGGTAGATTTACTTTATTCACGTAGATAAACTGGTAAACACTTCGACTTTAACGAAATCCTCGAAAATAAAATTAATATTCCATATGAGGTCATATTCCCATAGTAAAGCATTGGAGTGATTTTTCTGGAAAAAACTCATTTAATTTCAGGTCTTTCTTTAAAAAAAGGGGCTAGATTACTTAATTCACGCAGATATAGATGGAAACAATTGGTTTTTATAGAAATGCTTCATATGAAGTAAGTGAATCGACATGGTATTTCATTCCCATAGTAAAGCATAGGGAGGATTCCCATAGGAAAGCATAGGGGTGAATTGTAATCGAAAAAACTCACTTAATTTCCGTTCGTTCTCTACAAAATCTGGTAGATTTACTTTATTCACGTAGATAAACTGGTAAACACTTCGACTTTAACGAAATCCTCGAAAATAAAATTGATATTCCATATGAGGTCATATTCCCATAGTAAAGCATTGGAGTGATTTTTCTGGAAAAAACTCATTTAATTTCAGGTCGTTCTTTAAAAAAAGGGCCTAGTTTACTTAATTCCCGCAGATATAGATGGAAACACATGGTTTTTATAGAAATCCTTCACATGAAGTAAGTGAATCGACATGGTATTACATTCCCATAGTAAAGTATAGGGTGGATTCCCATAGGAAAGCATAGGAGTGAATTCTGATCGAAAAAACTCACTTAATTTCCGTTCTTTCTCTACAAAATCTGGTAGATTTACTTTATTCACGTAGATAAACTGGTAAACACTTCGACTTTAACGAAATCCTCGAAAATAAAATTGATATTCCATATGAGGTCATATTCCCATAGTAAAGCATTGGAGTGATTTTTCTGGAAAAAACTCATTTAATTTCAGGTCGTTCTTTAAAAAAACGGGGCTAGATTACTTAATTCCCGCAGATATAGATGGAAACACATGGTTTTTATAGAAATCCTTCACATGAAGTAAGTGAATCGACATGGTATTACATTCCCATAGTAAAGTATAGGGAGGATTCCCATAGGAGACAAGGAAAATCAGTGTCTTATTAAAATTAATTTCTGCTGAAAGCTTGATGATAATATGTTAATTTACGGATAAATATGCTATATTACATGTTTAATCAGTTTTATGATCGAAATCCTTGAATATTATTTCAAATGAGATTGGAGTCAAAAATGGCAAAATCAAAGATTTTCGTTCGAAATTGTAGAAAATGCTGCACTTTTTCTAGTGTCGTTTTGTGTTCCATAGATAAGCATTGAAAATAATTCTTTCTTCAATAACTCAATTACTATCCATTATTTCTCGACAAAAATTAGCCAATTAACGTATCTAACCTAGATTTAATAGAAAACACTTCGTTTTTAACGAAAGCTTCGAAAATAAAAACGATATTCCATATGAGGTCATATTCCCATAGTAAAGCATTGGAGTGATTTTTCTGGAAAAAACTCATTTAATTTCAGGTCTTTCTTTAAAAAAAGGGGCTAGATTACTTAATTCACGCAGATATAGATGGAAACAATTGGTTTTTATAGAAATCCTTCATATGAAGTAAGTGAATCGACATGGTATTTCATTCCCATAGTAAAGCATAGGGAGGATTCCCATAGGAAAGAATAGGGGTGAATTGTAATCGAAAAAACTCACTTAATTTCCGTTCGTTCTCTACAGATTTACTTTATTCACGTAGATAAACTGGTAAACACTTCGACTTTAACGAAATCCTCGAAAATAAAATTGATATTCCATATGAGGTCATATTCCAATAGTAAAGCATTGGAGTGATTTTTCTGGAAAAAACTCATTTAATTTCAGGTCGTTCTTTAAAAAAACGGGGCTAGATTACTTAATTCACGCAGATATAGATTGAAACACATGGTTTTTATAGAAATCCTTCACATGAAGTAAGTGAATCGACATGGTATTACATTCCCATAGTAAAGTATAGGGAGGATTCCCATAGGAGACAAGGAAAATCAGTGTCTTATTAAAATTAATTTCTGCTGAAAGCTTGATGATAATATGTTAACTTACGTATAAATATGCTATATTACATGTTTAATCAGTTTTATGATCGAAATCCTTGAATATTATTTCAAATGAGATTGGAGTCAAAAATGGCAAAATCAAAGATTTTCGTTCGAAATTGTAGAAAATGCTACACTTTTTCTAGTGTCGTTTTGTGTTCCATAGATAAGCATTAAAAATAATTCTTTCTTCAATAACTCAATTACTATCCATTATTTCTCGACAAAAATTAGCCAATTAACGTATCTAACCTAGATTTAATAGAAAACACTTCGTTTTTAACGAAAGCTTCGAAAATAAAAACGATATTCCATATGAGGTCATATTCCCATAGTAAAGCATTGGAGTGATTTTTCTGGAAAAACTCATTTAATTTCAGGTCTTTCTTTAAAAAAAGGGGCTAGATTACTTAATTCACGCAGATATAGATGGAAACAATTGGTTTTTATAGAAATCCTTCATATGAAGTAAGTGAATCGACATGGTATTTCATTCCCATAGTAAAGCATAGGGAGGATTCCCATAGGAAAGCATAGGGGTGAATTGTAATCGAAAAAACTCACTTAATTTCCGTTCGTTCTCTACAAAATCTGGTAGATTTACTTTATTCACGTAGATAAACTGGTAAACACTTCGACTTTAACGAAATCCTCGAAAATAAAATTAATATTCCATATGAGGTCATATTCCCATAGTAAAGCATTGGAGTGATTTTTCTGGAAAAAACTCATTTAATTTCAGGGCTTTCTTTAAAAAAAGGGGCTAGATTACTTAATTCACGCAGATATAGATGGAAACAATTGGTTTTAATAGAAATCCTTCATATGAAGTAAGTGAATCGACATGGTATTTCATTCCCATAGTAAAGCATAGGGAGGATTCCCATAGGAAAGCATAGGGGTGAATTGTAATCGAAAAAACTCACTTAATTTCCGTTCGTTCTCTACAAAATCTGGTAGATTTACTTTATTCACGTAGATAAACTGGTAAACACTTCGACTTTAACGAAATCCTCGAAAATAAAATTAATATTCCATATGAGGTCATATTCCCATAGTAAAGCATTGGAGTGATTTTTCTGGAAAAAACTCATTTAATTTCAGGTCTTTCTTTAAAAAAAGGGGCTAGATTACTTAATTCACGCAGATATAGATGGAAACAATTGGTTTTTATAGAAATCCTTCATATGAAGTAAGTGAATCGACATGGTATTTCATTCCCATAGTAAAGCATAGGGAGGATTCCCATAGGAAAGCATAGGGGTGAATTGTAATCGAAAAAACTCACTTAATTTCCGTTCGTTCTCTACAAAATTTGGTAGATTTACTTTATTCACGTAGATAAACTGGTAAACACTTCGACTTTAACGAAATCCTCGAAAATAAAATTGATATTCCATATGAGGTCATATTCCCATAGTAAAGCATTGGAGTGATTTTTCTGGAAAAAACTCATTTAATTTCAGGTCGTTCTTTAAAAAAGGGCCTAGTTTACTTAATTCCCGCAGATATAGATGGAAACACATGGTTTTTATAGAAATCCTTCACATGAAGTAAGTGAATCGACATGGTATTACATTCCCATAGTAAAGTATAGGGAGGATTCCCATAGGAGACAAGGAAAATCAGTGTCTTATTAAAATTAATTTCTGCTGAAAGCTTGATGATAATATGTTAATTTACGTATAAATATGCTATATTACATGTTTAATCAGTTTTATGATCGAAATCCTTGAATATTATTTCAAATGAGATTGGAGTCAAAAATGGCAAAATCAAAGATTTTCGTTCGAAATTGTAGAAAATGCTACACTTTTTCTAGTGTCGTTTTGTGTTCCATAGATAAGCATTGAAAATAATTCTTTCTTCAATAACTCAATTACTATCCATTATTTCTCGACAAAAATTAGCCAATTAACGTATCTAACCTAGATTTAATAGAAAACACTTCGTTTTTAACGAAAGCTTCGAAAATAAAAACGATATTCCATATGAGGTCATATTCCCATAGTAAAGCATTGGAGTGATTTTTCTGGAAAAACTCATTTAATTTCAGGTCTTTCTTTAAAAAAAGGGGCTAGATTACTTAATTCACGCAGATATAGATGGAAACAATTGGTTTTTATAGAAATCCTTCATATGAAGTAAGTGAATCGACATGGTATTTCATTCCCATAGTAAAGCATAGGGAGGATTGCCATAGGAAAGCATAGGGGTGAATTGTAATCGAAAAAACTCACTTAATTTCAGTTCGTTCTCTACAAAATTTGGTAGGTTTACTTTATTCACGTAGATAAACTGGTAAACACTTCGACTTTAACGAAATCCTCGAAAATAAAATTGATATTCCATATGAGGTCATATTCCCATAGTAAAGCATTGGAGTGATTTTTCTGGAAAAAACTCATTTAATTTCAGGTCGTTCTTTAAAAAAAGGGCCTAGTTTACTTAATTCCCGCAGATATAGATGGAAACACATGGTTTTTATAGAAATCCTTCACATGAAGTAAGTGAATCGACATGGTATTACATTCCCATAGTAAAGCATAGGGAGGATTCCCATAGGAAAGCATAGGGGTGAATTGTAATCGAAAAAACTCACTTAATTTCCGTTCGTTCTCTACAAAATTTGGTAGATTTACTTTATTCACGTAGATAAACTGGTAAACACTTCGACTTTAACGAAATCCTCGAAAATAAAATTGATATTCCATATGAGGTCATATTCCCATAGTAAAGCATTGGAGTGATTTTTCTGGAAAAAACTCATTTAATTTCAGGTCGTTCTTTAAAAAAAGGGGATAGTTTACTTAATTCCCGCAGATATAGATGGAAACACATGGTTTTTATAGAAATCCTTCACATGAAGTAAGTGAATCGACATGGTATTACATTCCCATAGTAAAGCATAGGGAGGATTCCCATAGGAGACAAGGAAAATCAGTGTCTTATTAAAATTAATTTCTGCTGAAAGCTTGATGATAATATGTTAATTTACGGATAAATATGCTATATTACATGTTTAATCAGTTTTATGATCGAAATCCTTGAATATTATTTCAAATGAGATTGGAGTCAAAAATGGCAAAATCAAAGATTTTCGTTCGAAATTGTAGAAAATGCTGCACTTTTTCTAGTGTCGTTTTGTGTTCCATAGATAAGCATTGAAAATAATTCTTTCTTCAATAACTCAATTACTATCCATTATTTCTCGACAAAAATTAGCCAATTAACGTATCTAACCTAGATTTAATAGAAAACACTTCGTTTTTAACGAAAGCTTCGAAAATAAAAACGATATTCCATATGAGGTCATATTCCCATAGTAAAGCATTGGAGTGATTTTTCTGGAAAAACTCATTTAATTTCAGGTCTTTCTTTAAAAAAAGGGGCTAGATTACTTAATTCACGCAGATATAGATGGAAACAATTGGTTTTTATAGAAATCCTTCATATGAAGTAAGTGAATCGACATGGTATTTCATTCCCATAGTAAAGCATAGGGAGTATTGCCATAGGAAAGCATAGGGGTGAATTGTAATCGAAAAAACTCACTTAATTTCAGTTCGTTCTCTACAAAATTTGGTAGGTTTACTTTATTCACGTAGATAAACTGGTAAACACTTCGACTTTAACGAAATCCTCGAAAATAAAATTGATATTCCATATGAGGTCATATTCCCATAGTAAAGCATTGGAGTGATTTTTCTGGAAAAAACTCATTTAATTTCAGGTCGTTCTTTAAAAAAAGGGCCTAGTTTACTTAATTCCCGCAGATATAGATGGAAACACATGGTTTTTATAGAAATCCTTCACATGAAGTAAGTGAATCGACATGGTATTACATTCCCATAGTAAAGCATAGGGAGGATTCCCATAGGAAAGCATAGGGGTGAATTGTAATCGAAAAAACTCACTTAATTTCCGTTCGTTCTCTACAAATTTTGGTAGATTTACTTTATTCACGTAGATAAACTGGTAAACACTTCGACTTTAACGAAATCCTCGAAAATAAAATTGATATTCCATATGAGGTCATATTCCCATAGTAAAGCATTGGAGTGATTTTTCTGGAAAAAACTCATTTAATTTCAGGTCGTTCTTTAAAAAAAGGGGATAGTTTACTTAATTCCCGCAGATATAGATGGAAACACATGGTTTTTATAGAAATCCTTCACATGAAGTAAGTGAATCGACATGGTATTACATTCCCATAGTAAAGCATAGGGAGGATTCCCATAGGAGACAAGGAAAATCAGTGTCTTATTAAAATTAATTTCTGCTGAAAGCTTGATGATAATATGTTAATTTACGGATAAATATGCTATATTACATGTTTAATCAGTTTTATGATCGAAATCCTTGAATATTATTTCAAATGAGATTGGAGTCAAAAATGGCAAAATCAAAGATTTTCGTTCGAAATTGTAGAAAATGCTGCACTTTTTCTAGTGTCGTTTTGTGTTCCATAGATAAGCATTGAAAATAATTCTTTCTTCAATAACTCAATTACTATCCATTATTTCTCGACAAAAATTAGCCAATTAACGTATCTAACCTAGATTTAATAGAAAACACTTCGTTTTTAACGAAAGCTTCGAAAATAAAAACGATATTCCATATGAGGTCATATTCCCATAGTAAAGCATTGGAGTGATTTTTCTGGAAAAAACTCATTTAATTTCAGGTCGTTCTTTAAAAAAAGGGCCTAGTTTACTTAATTCCCGCAGATATAGATGGAAACACATGGTTTTTATAGAAATCCTTCACATGAAGTAAGTGAATCGACATGGTATTACATTCCCATAGTAAAGTATAGGGTGGATTCCCATAGGAAAGCATAGGAGTGAATTCTGATCGAAAAAACTCACTTAATTTCCGTTCTTTCTCTACAAAATCTGGTAGATTTACTTTATTCACGTAGATAAACTGGTAAACACTTCGACTTTAACGAAATCCTCGAAAATAAAATTGATATTCCATATGAGGTCATATTCCCATAGTAAAGCATTGGAGTGATTTTTCTGGAAAAAACTCATTTAATTTCAGGTCGTTCTTTAAAAAAACGGGGCTAGATTACTTAATTCCCGCAGATATAGATGGAAACACATGGTTTTTATAGAAATCCTTCACATGAAGTAAGTGAATCGACATGGTATTACATTCCCATAGTAAAGTATAGGGAGGATTCCCATAGGAGACAAGGAAAATCAGTGTCTTATTAAAATTAATTTCTGCTGAAAGCTTGATGATAATATGTTAATTTACGGATAAATATGCTATATTACATGTTTAATCAGTTTTATGATCGAAATCCTTGAATATTATTTCAAATGAGATTGGAGTCAAAAATGGCAAAATCAAAGATTTTCGTTCGAAATTGTAGAAAATGCTGCACTTTTTCTAGTGTCGTTTTGTGTTCCATAGATAAGCATTGAAAATAATTCTTTCTTCAATAACTCAATTACTATCCATTATTTCTCGACAAAAATTAGCCAATTAACGTATCTAACCTAGATTTAATAGAAAACACTTCGTTTTTAACGAAAGCTTCGAAAATAAAAACGATATTCCATATGAGGTCATATTCCCATAGTAAAGCATTGGAGTGATTTTTCTGGAAAAACTCATTTAATTTCAGGTCTTTCTTTAAAAAAAGGGGCTAGATTACTTAATTCACGCAGATATAGATGGAAACAATTGGTTTTTATAGAAATCCTTCATATGAAGTAAGTGAATCGACATGGTATTTCATTCCCATAGTAAAGCATAGGGAGGATTCCCATAGGAAAGCATAGGGGTGAATTGTAATCGAAAAAACTCACTTAATTTCCGTTCGTTCTCTACAAAATCTAGTAGATTTACTTTATTCACGTAGATAAACTGGTAAACACTTCGACTTTAACGAAATCCTCGAAAATAAAATTAATATTCCATATGAGGTCATATTCCCATAGTAAAGCATTGGAGTGATTTTTCTGGAAAAAACTCATTTAATTTCAGGGCTTTCTTTAAAAAAAGGGGCTAGATTACTTAATTCACGCAGATATAGATGGAAACAATTGGTTTTAATAGAAATCCTTCATATGAAGTAAGTGAATCGACATGGTATTTCATTCCCATAGTAAAGCATAGGGAGGATTCCCATAGGAAAGCATAGGGGTGAATTGTAATCGAAAAAACTCACTTAATTTCCGTTCGTTCTCTACAAAATCTGGTAGATTTACTTTATTCACGTAGATAAACTGGTAAACACTTCGTCTTTAACGAAATCCTCGAAAATAAAATTAATATTCCATATGAGGTCATATTCCCATAGTAAAGCATTGGAGTGATTTTTCTGGAAAAAACTCATTTAATTTCAGGTCTTTCTTTAAAAAAAGGGGCTAGATTACTTAATTCACGCAGATATAGATGGAAACAATTGGTTTTTATAGAAATCCTTCATATGAAGTAAGTGAATCGACATGGTATTTCATTCCCATAGTAAAGCATAGGGAGGATTCCCATAGGAAAGCATAGGGGTGAATTGTAATCGAAAAAACTCACTTAATTTCCGTTCGTTCTCTACAAAATTTGGTAGATTTACTTTATTCACGTAGATAAACTGGTAAACACTTCGACTTTAACGAAATCCTCGAAAATAAAATTGATATTCCATATGAGGTCATATTCCCATAGTAAAGCATTGGAGTGATTTTTCTGGAAAAAACTCATTTAATTTCAGGTCGTTCTTTAAAAAAAGGGCCTAGTTTACTTAATTCCCGCAGATATAGATGGAAACACATGGTTTTTATAGAAATCCTTCACATGAAGTAAGTGAATCGACATGGTATTACATTCCCATAGTAAAGCATAGGGAGGATTCCCATAGGAAAGCATAGGAGTGAATTCTGATCGAAAAAACTCACTTAATTTCCGTTCTTTCTCTACAAAATCTGGTAGATTTACTTTATTCACGTAGATAAACTGGTAAACACTTCGACTTTAACGAAATCCTCGAAAATAAAATTGATATTCCATATGAGGTCATATTCCCATAGTAAAGCATTGGAGTGATTTTTCTGGAAAAAACTCATTTACTTTCAGGTCGTTCTTTAAAAAAAGGGCCTAGTTTACTTAATTCCCGCAGATATAGATGGAAACACATGGTTTTTATAGAAATCCTTCACATGAAGTAAGTGAATCGACATGGAATTACATTCCCATAGTAAAGTATAGGGAGGATTCCCATAGGAGACAAGGAAAATCAGTGTCTTATTAAAATTAATTTCTGCTGAAAGCTTGATGATAATATGTTAATTTACGGATAAATATGCTATATTACATGTTTAATCAGTTTTATGATCGAAATCCTTGAATATTATTTCAAATGAGATTGGAGTCAAAAATGGCAAAATCAAAGATTTTCGTTCGAAATTGTAGAAAATGCTGCACTTTTTCTAGTGTCGTTTTGTGTTCCATAGATAAGCATTGAAAATAATTCTTTCTTCAATAACTCAATTACTATCCATTATTTCTCGACAAAAATTAGCCAATTAACGTATCTAACCTAGATTTAATAGAAAACACTTCGTTTTTAACGAAAGCTTCGAAAATAAAAACGATATTCCATATGAGGTCATATTCCCATAGTAAAGCATTGGAGTGATTTTTCTGGAAAAAACTCATTTAATTTCAGGTCTTTCTTTAAAAAAAGGGGCTAGATCACTTAATTCACGCAGATATAGATGGAAACAATTGGTTTTTATAGAAATCCTTCATATGAAGTAAGTGAATCGACATGGTATTTCATTCCCATAGTAAAGCATAGGGAGGATTCCCATAGGAAAGCATAGGGGTGAATTGTAATCGAAAAAACTCACTTAATTTCCGTTCGTTCTCGACAAAATCTGGTAGATTTACTTTATTCACGTAGATAAACTGGTAAACACTTCGACTTTAACGAAATCCTCGAAAATAAAATTGATATTCCATATGAGGTCATATTCCCATAGTAAAGCATTGGAGTGATTTTTCTGGAAAAAACTCATTTAATTTCAGGTCGTTCTTTAAAAAAAGGGCCTAGTTTACTTAATTCCCGCAGATATAGATGGAAACACATGGTTTTTATAGAAATCCTTCACATGAAGTAAGTGAATCGACATGGTATTACATTCCCATAGTAAAGTATAGGGAGGATTCCCATAGGAAAGCATAGGAGTGAATTCTGATCGAAAAAACTCACTTAATTTCCGTTCTTTCTCTACAAAATCTGGTAGATTTACTTTATTCACGTAGATAAACTGGTAAACACTTCGACTTTAACGAAATCCTCGAAAATAAAATTGATATTCCATATGAGGTCATATTCCCATAGTAAAGCATTGGAGTGATTTTTCTGGAAAAAACTCATTTAATTTCAGGTCTTTCTTTAAAAAAAGGGGCTAGATTACTTAATTCACGCAGATATAGATGGAAACAATTGGTTTTTATAGAAATCCTTCATATGAAGTAAGTGAATCGACATGGTATTTCATTCCCATAGTAAAGCATAGGGAGGATTCCCATAGGAAAGCATAGGGGTGAATTGTAATCGAAAAAACTCACTTAATTTCCGTTCGTTCTCTACAAAATCTGGTAGATTTACTTTATTCACGTAGATAAACTGGAAAACACTTCGACTTTAACGAAATCCTCGAAAATAAAATTGATATTCCATATGAGGTCATATTCCCATAGTAAAGCATTGGAGTGATTTTTCTGGAAAAAACTCATTTAATTTCAGGTCGTTCTTTAAAAAATGGGCCTAGTTTACTTAATTCCCGCAGATATAGATGGAAACACATGGTTTTTATAGAAATCCTTCACATGAAGTAAGTGAATCGACATGGTATTACATTCCCATAGTAAAGTATAGGGTGGATTCCCATAGGAAAGCATAGGAGTGAATTCTGATCGAAAAAACTCACTTAATTTCCGTTCTTTCTCTACAAAATCTGGTAGATTTACTTTATTCACGTAGATAAACTGGTAAACACTTCGACTTTAACGAAATCCTCGAAAATAAAATTGATATTCCATATGAGGTCATATTCCCATAGTAAAGCATTGGAGTGATTTTTCTGGAAAAAACTCATTTAATTTCAGGTCGTTCTTTAAAAAAACGGGGCTAGATTACTTAATTCACGCAGATATAGATTGAAACACATGGTTTTTATAGAAATCCTTCACATGAAGTAAGTGAATCGACATGGTATTACATTCCCATAGTAAAGTATAGGGAGGATTCCCATAGGAGACAAGGAAAATCAGTGTCTTATTAAAATTAATTTCTGCTGAAAGCTTGATGATAATATGTTAATTTACGTATAAATATGCTATATTACATGTTTAATCAGTTTTATGATCGAAATCCTTGAATATTATTTCAAATGAGATTGGAGTCAAAAATGGCAAAATCAAAGATTTTCGTTCGAAATTGTAGAAAATGCTACACTTTTTCTAGTGTCGTTTTGTGTTCCATAGATAAGCATTGAAAATAATTCTTTCTTCAATAACTCAATTACTATCCATTATTTCTCGACAAAAATTAGCCAATTAACGTATCTAACCTAGATTTAATAGAAAACACTTCGTTTTTAACGAAAGCTTCGAAAATAAAAACGATATTCCATATGAGGTCATATTCCCATAGTAAAGCATTGGAGTAATTTTTCTGGAAAAACTCATTTAATTTCAGGTCTTTCTTTAAAAAAAGGGGCTAGATTACTTAATTCACGCAGATATAGATGGAAACAATTGGTTTTTATAGAAATCCTTCATATGAAGTAAGTGAATCGACATGGTATTTCATTCCCATAGTAAAGCATAGGGAGGATTGCCATAGGAAAGCATAGGGGTGAATTGTAATCGAAAAAACTCACTTAATTTCAGTTCGTTCTCTACAAAATCTGGTAGATTTACTTTATTCACGTAGATAAACTGGTAAACACTTCGACTTTAACGAAATCCTCGAAAATAAAATTAATATTCCATATGAGGTCATATTCCCATAGTAAAGCATTGGAGTGATTTTTCTGGAAAAAACTCATTTAATTTCAGGTCTTTCTTTAAAAAAAGGGGCTAGATTACTTAATTCACGCAGATATAGATGGAAACAATTGGTTTTTATAGAAATCCTTCATATGAAGTAAGTGAATCGACATGGTATTTCATTCCCATAGTAAAGCATAGGGAGGATTCCCATAGGAAAGCATAGGGGTGAATTGTAATCGAAAAAACTCACTTAATTTCCGTTCGTTCTCTACAAACTTTGGTAGATTTACTTTATTCACGTAGATAAACTGGTAAACACTTCGACTTTAACGAAATCCTCGAAAATAAAATTGATATTCCATATGAGGTCATATTCCCATAGTAAAGCATTGGAGTGATTTTTCTGGAAAAAACTCATTTAATTTCAGGTCGTTCTTTAAAAAAAGGGCCTAGTTTACTTAATTCCCGCAGATATAGATGGAAACACATGGTTTTTATAGAAATCCTTCACATGAAGTAAGTGAATCGACATGGTATTACATTCCCATAGTAAAGCATAGGGAGGATTCCCATAGGAAAGCATAGGAGTGAATTCTGATCGAAAAAACTCACTTAATTTCCGTTCTTTCTCTACAAAATCTGGTAGATTTACTTTATTCACGTAGATAAACTGGTAAACACTTCGACTTTAACGAAATCCTCGAAAATAAAATTGATATTCCATATGAGGTCATATTCCCATAGTAAAGCATTGGAGTGATTTTTCTGGAAAAAACTCATTTACTTTCAGGTCGTTCTTTAAAAAAAGGGCCTAGTTTACTTAATTCCCGCAGATATAGATGGAAACACATGGTTTTTATAGAAATCCTTCACATGAAGTAAGTGAATCGACATGGAATTACATTCCCATAGTAAAGTATAGGGAGGATTCCCATAGGAGACAAGGAAAATCAGTGTCTTATTAAAATTAATTTCTGCTGAAAGCTTGATGATAATATGTTAATTTACGGATAAATATGCTATATTACATGTTTAATCAGTTTTATGATCGAAATCCTTGAATATTATTTCAAATGAGATTGGAGTCAAAAATGGCAAAATCAAAGATTTTCGTTCGAAATTGTAGAAAATGCTACACTTTTTCTAGTGTCGTTTTGTGTTCCATAGATAAGCATTGAAAATAATTCTTTCTTCAATAACTCAATTACTATCCATTATTTCTCGACAAAAATTAGCCAATTAACGTATCTAACCTAGATTTAATAGAAAACACTTCGTTTTTAACGAAAGCTTCGAAAATAAAAACGATATTCCATATGAGGTCATATTCCCATAGTAAAGCATTGGAGTGATTTTTCTGGAAAAACTCATTTAATTTCAGGTCTTTCTTTAAAAAAAGGGGCTAGATTACTTAATTCACGCAGATATAGATGGAAACAATTGGTTTTTATAGAAATCCTTCATATGAAGTAAGTGAATCGACATGGTATTTCATTCCCATAGTAAAGCATAGGGAGGATTCCCATAGGAAAGCATAGGGGTGAATTGTAATCGAAAAAACTCACTTAATTTCCGTTCGTTCTCGACAAAATCTGGTAGATTTACTTTATTCACGTAGATAAACTGGTAAACACTTCGACTTTAACGAAATCCTCGAAAATAAAATTGATATTCCATATGAGGTCATATTCCCATAGTAAAGCATTGGAGTGATTTTTCTGGAAAAAACTCATTTAATTTCAGGTCGTTCTTTAAAAAAAGGGCCTAGTTTACTTAATTCCCGCAGATATAGATGGAAACACATGGTTTTTATAGAAATCCTTCACATAAAGTAAGTGAATCGACATGGTATTACATTCCCATAGTAAAGCATAGGGAGGATTGCCATAGGAAAGCATAGGGGTGAATTGTAATCGAAAAAACTCACTTAATTTCAGTTCGCTCTCTACAAAATCTGGTAGATTTACTTTATTCACGTAGATAAACTGGTAAACACTTCGACTTTAACGAAATCCTCGAAAATAAAATTAATATTCCATATGAGGTCATATTCCCATAGTAAAGCATTGGAGTGATTTTTCTGGAAAAAACTCATTTAATTTCAGGTCTTTCTTTAAAAAAAGGGGCTAGATTACTTAATTCACGCAGATATAGATGGAAACAATTGGTTTTTATAGAAATCCTTCATATGAAGTAAGTGAATCGACATGGTATTTCATTCCCATAGTAAAGCATAGGGAGGATTCCCATAGGAAAGCATAGGGGTGAATTGTAATCGAAAAAACTCACTTAATTTCCGTTCGTTCTCTACAAAATCTGGTAGATTTACTTTATTCACGTAGATAAACTGGAAAACACTTCGACTTTAACGAAATCCTCGAAAATAAAATTGATATTCCATATGAGGTCATATTCCCATAGTAAAGCATTGGAGTGATTTTTCTGGAAAAAACTCATTTAATTTCAGGTCGTTCTTTAAAAAAAGGGCCTAGTTTACTTAATTCCCGCAGATATAGATGGAAACACATGGTTTTTATAGAAATCCTTCACATGAAGTAAGTGAATCGACATGGTATTACATTCCCATAGTAAAGTATAGGGTGGATTCCCATAGGAAAGCATAGGAGTGAATTCTGATCGAAAAAACTCACTTAATTTCCGTTCTTTCTCTACAAAATCTGGTAGATTTACTTTATTCACGTAGATAAACTGGTAAACACTTCGACTTTAACGAAATCCTCGAAAATAAAATTGATATTCCATATGAGGTCATATTCCCATAGTAAAGCATTGGAGTGATTTTTCTGGAAAAAACTCATTTAATTTCAGGTCGTTCTTTAAAAAAAGGGCCTAGTTTACTTAATTCCCGCAGATATAGATGGAAACACATGGTTTTTATAGAAATCCTTCACATGAAGTAAGTGAATCGACATGGTATTACATTCCCATAGTAAAGAATAGGGTGGATTCCCATAGGAAAGCATAGGAGTGAATTCTGATCGAAAAAACTCACTTAATTTCCGTTCTTTCTCTACAAAATCTGGTAGATTTACTTTATTCACGTAGATAAACTGGTAAACACTTCGACTTTAACGAAATCCTCGAAAATAAAATTGATATTCCATATGAGGTCATATTCCCATAGTAAAGCATTGGAGTGATTTTTCTGGAAAAAACTCATTTAATTTCAGGTCGTTCTTTAAAAAAACGGGGCTAGATTACTTAATTCACGCAGATATAGATTGAAACACATGGTTTTTATAGAAATCCTTCACATGAAGTAAGTGAATCGACATGGTATTACATTCCCATAGTAAAGTATAGGGAGGATTCCCATAGGAGACAAGGAAAATCAGTGTCTTATTAAAATTAATTTCTGCTGAAAGCTTGATGATAATATGTTAATTTACGTATAAATATGCTATATTACATGTTTAATCAGTTTTATGATCGAAATCCTTGAATATTATTTCAAATGAGATTGGAGTCAAAAATGGCAAAATCAAAGATTTTCGTTCGAAATTGTAGAAAATGCTACACTTTTTCTAGTGTCGTTTTGTGTTCCATAGATAAGCATTGAAAATAATTCTTTCTTCAATAACTCAATTACTATCCATTATTTCTCGACAAAAATTAGCCAATTAACGTATCTAACCTAGATTTAATAGAAAACACTTCGTTTTTAACGAAAGCTTCGAAAATAAAAACGATATTCCATATGAGGTCATATTCCCATAGTAAAGCATTGGAGTAATTTTTCTGGAAAAACTCATTTAATTTCAGGTCTTTCTTTAAAAAAAGGGGCTAGATTACTTAATTCACGCAGATATAGATGGAAACAATTGGTTTTTATAGAAATCCTTCATATGAAGTAAGTGAATCGACATGGTATTTCATTCCCATAGTAAAGCATAGGGAGGATTGCCATAGGAAAGCATAGGGGTGAATTGTAATCGAAAAAACTCACTTAATTTCAGTTCGTTCTCTACAAAATCTGGTAGATTTACTTTATTCACGTAGATAAACTGGTAAACACTTCGACTTTAACGAAATCCTCGAAAATAAAATTAATATTCCATATGAGGTCATATTCCCATAGTAAAGCATTGGAGTGATTTTTCTGGAAAAAACTCATTTAATTTCAGGTCTTTCTTTAAAAAAAGGGGCTAGATTACTTAATTCACGCAGATATAGATGGAAACAATTGGTTTTTATAGAAATCCTTCATATGAAGTAAGTGAATCGACATGGTATTTCATTCCCATAGTAAAGCATAGGGAGGATTCCCATAGGAAAGCATAGGGGTGAATTGTAATCGAAAAAACTCACTTAATTTCCGTTCGTTCTCTACAAACTTTGGTAGATTTACTTTATTCACGTAGATAAACTGGTAAACACTTCGACTTTAACGAAATCCTCGAAAATAAAATTGATATTCCATATGAGGTCATATTCCCATAGTAAAGCATTGGAGTGATTTTTCTGGAAAAAACTCATTTAATTTCAGGTCGTTCTTTAAAAAAAGGGCCTAGTTTACTTAATTCCCGCAGATATAGATGGAAACACATGGTTTTTATAGAAATCCTTCACATGAAGTAAGTGAATCGACATGGTATTACATTCCCATAGTAAAGCATAGGGAGGATTCCCATAGGAAAGCATAGGAGTGAATTCTGATCGAAAAAACTCACTTAATTTCCGTTCTTTCTCTACAAAATCTGGTAGATTTACTTTATTCACGTAGATAAACTGGTAAACACTTCGACTTTAACGAAATCCTCGAAAATAAAATTGATATTCCATATGAGGTCATATTCCCATAGTAAAGCATTGGAGTGATTTTTCTGGAAAAAACTCATTTACTTTCAGGTCGTTCTTTAAAAAAAGGGCCTAGTTTACTTAATTCCCGCAGATATAGATGGAAACACATGGTTTTTATAGAAATCCTTCACATGAAGTAAGTGAATCGACATGGAATTACATTCCCATAGTAAAGTATAGGGAGGATTCCCATAGGAGACAAGGAAAATCAGTGTCTTATTAAAATTAATTTCTGCTGAAAGCTTGATGATAATATGTTAATTTACGGATAAATATGCTATATTACATGTTTAATCAGTTTTATGATCGAAATCCTTGAATATTATTTCAAATGAGATTGGAGTCAAAAATGGCAAAATCAAAGATTTTCGTTCGAAATTGTAGAAAATGCTACACTTTTTCTAGTGTCGTTTTGTGTTCCATAGATAAGCATTGAAAATAATTCTTTCTTCAATAACTCAATTACTATCCATTATTTCTCGACAAAAATTAGCCAATTAACGTATCTAACCTAGATTTAATAGAAAACACTTCGTTTTTAACGAAAGCTTCGAAAATAAAAACGATATTCCATATGAGGTCATATTCCCATAGTAAAGCATTGGAGTGATTTTTCTGGAAAAACTCATTTAATTTCAGGTCTTTCTTTAAAAAAAGGGGCTAGATTACTTAATTCACGCAGATATAGATGGAAACAATTGGTTTTTATAGAAATCCTTCATATGAAGTAAGTGAATCGACATGGTATTTCATTCCCATAGTAAAGCATAGGGAGGATTCCCATAGGAAAGCATAGGGGTGAATTGTAATCGAAAAAACTCACTTAATTTCCGTTCGTTCTCGACAAAATCTGGTAGATTTACTTTATTCACGTAGATAAACTGGTAAACACTTCGACTTTAACGAAATCCTCGAAAATAAAATTGATATTCCATATGAGGTCATATTCCCATAGTAAAGCATTGGAGTGATTTTTCTGGAAAAAACTCATTTAATTTCAGGTCGTTCTTTAAAAAAAGGGCCTAGTTTACTTAATTCCCGCAGATATAGATGGAAACACATGGTTTTTATAGAAATCCTTCACATAAAGTAAGTGAATCGACATGGTATTACATTCCCATAGTAAAGCATAGGGAGGATTGCCATAGGAAAGCATAGGGGTGAATTGTAATCGAAAAAACTCACTTAATTTCAGTTCGCTCTCTACAAAATCTGGTAGATTTACTTTATTCACGTAGATAAACTGGTAAACACTTCGACTTTAACGAAATCCTCGAAAATAAAATTAATATTCCATATGAGGTCATATTCCCATAGTAAAGCATTGGAGTGATTTTTCTGGAAAAAACTCATTTAATTTCAGGTCTTTCTTTAAAAAAAGGGGCTAGATTACTTAATTCACGCAGATATAGATGGAAACAATTGGTTTTTATAGAAATCCTTCATATGAAGTAAGTGAATCGACATGGTATTTCATTCCCATAGTAAAGCATAGGGAGGATTCCCATAGGAAAGCATAGGGGTGAATTGTAATCGAAAAAACTCACTTAATTTCCGTTCGTTCTCTACAAAATCTGGTAGATTTACTTTATTCACGTAGATAAACTGGAAAACACTTCGACTTTAACGAAATCCTCGAAAATAAAATTGATATTCCATATGAGGTCATATTCCCATAGTAAAGCATTGGAGTGATTTTTCTGGAAAAAACTCATTTAATTTCAGGTCGTTCTTTAAAAAAAGGGCCTAGTTTACTTAATTCCCGCAGATATAGATGGAAACACATGGTTTTTATAGAAATCCTTCACATGAAGTAAGTGAATCGACATGGTATTACATTCCCATAGTAAAGTATAGGGTGGATTCCCATAGGAAAGCATAGGAGTGAATTCTGATCGAAAAAACTCACTTAATTTCCGTTCTTTCTCTACAAAATCTGGTAGATTTACTTTATTCACGTAGATAAACTGGTAAACACTTCGACTTTAACGAAATCCTCGAAAATAAAATTGATATTCCATATGAGGTCATATTCCCATAGTAAAGCATTGGAGTGATTTTTCTGGAAAAAACTCATTTAATTTCAGGTCGTTCTTTAAAAAAACGGGGCTAGATTACTTAATTCACGCAGATATAGATTGAAACACATGGTTTTTATAGAAATCCTTCACATGAAGTAAGTGAATCGACATGGTATTACATTCCCATAGTAAAGTATAGGGAGGATTCCCATAGGAGACAAGGAAAATCAGTGTCTTATTAAAATTAATTTCTGCTGAAAGCTTGATGATAATATGTTAATTTACGTATAAATATGCTATATTACATGTTTAATCAGTTTTATGATCGAAATCCTTGAATATTATTTCAAATGAGATTGGAGTCAAAAATGGCAAAATCAAAGATTTTCGTTCGAAATTGTAGAAAATGCTACACTTTTTCTAGTGTCGTTTTGTGTTCCATAGATAAGCATTGAAAATAATTCTTTCTTCAATAACTCAATTACTATCCATTATTTCTCGACAAAAATTAGCCAATTAACGTATCTAACCTAGATTTAATAGAAAACACTTCGTTTTTAACGAAAGCTTCGAAAATAAAAACGATATTCCATATGAGGTCATATTCCCATAGTAAAGCATTGGAGTAATTTTTCTGGAAAAACTCATTTAATTTCAGGTCTTTCTTTAAAAAAAGGGGCTAGATTACTTAATTCACGCAGATATAGATGGAAACAATTGGTTTTTATAGAAATCCTTCATATGAAGTAAGTGAATCGACATGGTATTTCATTCCCATAGTAAAGCATAGGGAGGATTGCCATAGGAAAGCATAGGGGTGAATTGTAATCGAAAAAACTCACTTAATTTCAGTTCGTTCTCTACAAAATCTGGTAGATTTACTTTATTCACGTAGATAAACTGGTAAACACTTCGACTTTAACGAAATCCTCGAAAATAAAATTAATATTCCATATGAGGTCATATTCCCATAGTAAAGCATTGGAGTGATTTTTCTGGAAAAAACTCATTTAATTTCAGGTCTTTCTTTAAAAAAAGGGGCTAGATTACTTAATTCACGCAGATATAGATGGAAACAATTGGTTTTTATAGAAATCCTTCATATGAAGTAAGTGAATCGACATGGTATTTCATTCCCATAGTAAAGCATAGGGAGGATTCCCATAGGAAAGCATAGGGGTGAATTGTAATCGAAAAAACTCACTTAATTTCCGTTCGTTCTCTACAAACTTTGGTAGATTTACTTTATTCACGTAGATAAACTGGTAAACACTTCGACTTTAACGAAATCCTCGAAAATAAAATTGATATTCCATATGAGGTCATATTCCCATAGTAAAGCATTGGAGTGATTTTTCTGGAAAAAACTCATTTAATTTCAGGTCGTTCTTTAAAAAAAGGGCCTAGTTTACTTAATTCCCGCAGATATAGATGGAAACACATGGTTTTTATAGAAATCCTTCACATGAAGTAAGTGAATCGACATGGTATTACATTCCCATAGTAAAGCATAGGGAGGATTCCCATAGGAAAGCATAGGAGTGAATTCTGATCGAAAAAACTCACTTAATTTCCGTTCTTTCTCTACAAAATCTGGTAGATTTACTTTATTCACGTAGATAAACTGGTAAACACTTCGACTTTAACGAAATCCTCGAAAATAAAATTGATATTCCATATGAGGTCATATTCCCATAGTAAAGCATTGGAGTGATTTTTCTGGAAAAAACTCATTTACTTTCAGGTCGTTCTTTAAAAAAAGGGCCTAGTTTACTTAATTCCCGCAGATATAGATGGAAACACATGGTTTTTATAGAAATCCTTCACATGAAGTAAGTGAATCGACATGGAATTACATTCCCATAGTAAAGTATAGGGAGGATTCCCATAGGAGACAAGGAAAATCAGTGTCTTATTAAAATTAATTTCTGCTGAAAGCTTGATGATAATATGTTAATTTACGGATAAATATGCTATATTACATGTTTAATCAGTTTTATGATCGAAATCCTTGAATATTATTTCAAATGAGATTGGAGTCAAAAATGGCAAAATCAAAGATTTTCGTTCGAAATTGTAGAAAATGCTGCACTTTTTCTAGTGTCGTTTTGTGTTCCATAGATAAGCATTGAAAATAATTCTTTCTTCAATAACTCAATTACTATCCATTATTTCTCGACAAAAATTAGCCAATTAACGTATCTAACCTAGATTTAATAGAAAACACTTCGTTTTTAACGAAAGCTTCGAAAATAAAAACGATATTCCATATGAGGTCATATTCCCATAGTAAAGCATTGGAGTGATTTTTCTGGAAAAAACTCATTTAATTTCAGGTCTTTCTTTAAAAAAAGGGGCTAGATTACTTAATTCACGCAGATATAGATGGAAACAATTGGTTTTTATAGAAATCCTTCATATGAAGTAAGTGAATCGACATGGTATTTCATTCCCATAGTAAAGCATAGGGAGGATTCCCATAGGAAAGCATAGGGGTGAATTGTAATCGAAAAAACTCACTTAATTTCCGTTCGTTCTCGACAAAATCTGGTAGATTTACTTTATTCACGTAGATAAACTGGTAAACACTTCGACTTTAACGAAATCCTCGAAAATAAAATTGATATTCCATATGAGGTCATATTCCCATAGTAAAGCATTGGAGTGATTTTTCTGGAAAAAACTCATTTAATTTCAGGTCGTTCTTTAAAAAAAGGGCCTAGTTTACTTAATTCCCGCAGATATAGATGGAAACACATGGTTTTTATAGAAATCCTTCACATGAAGTAAGTGAATCGACATGGTATTACATTCCCATAGTAAAGTATAGGGAGGATTCCCATAGGAAAGCATAGGAGTGAATTCTGATCGAAAAAACTCACTTAATTTCCGTTCTTTCTCTACAAAATCTGGTAGATTTACTTTATTCACGTAGATAAACTGGTAAACACTTCGACTTTAACGAAATCCTCGAAAATAAAATTGATATTCCATATGAGGTCATATTCCCATAGTAAAGCATTGGAGTGATTTTTCTGGAAAAAACTCATTTAATTTCAGGTCGTTCTTTAAAAAAAGGGCCTAGTTTACTTAATTCCCGCAGATATAGATGGAAACACATGGTTTTTATAGAAATCCTTCACATGAAGTAAGTGAATCGACATGGTATTACATTCCCATAGTAAAGCATAGGGAGGATTGCCATAGGAAAGCATAGGGGTGAATTGTAATCGAAAAAACTCACTTAATTTCAGTTCGCTCTCTACAAAATCTGGTAGATTTACTTTATTCACGTAGATAAACTGGTAAACACTTCGACTTTAACGAAATCCTCGAAAATAAAATTAATATTCCATATGAGGTCATATTCCCATAGTAAAGCATTGGAGTGATTTTTCTGGAAAAAACTCATTTAATTTCAGGTCTTTCTTTAAAAAAAGGGGCTAGATTACTTAATTCACGCAGATATAGATGGAAACAATTGGTTTTTATAGAAATCCTTCATATGAAGTAAGTGAATCGACATGGTATTTCATTCCCATAGTAAAGCATAGGGAGGATTCCCATAGGAAAGCATAGGGGTGAATTGTAATCGAAAAAACTCACTTAATTTCCGTTCGTTCTCTACAAAATCTGGTAGATTTACTTTATTCACGTAGATAAACTGGTAAACACTTCGACTTTAACGAAATCCTCGAAAATAAAATTGATATTCCATATGAGGTCATATTCCCATAGTAAAGCATTGGAGTGATTTTTCTGGAAAAAACTCATTTAATTTCAGGTCGTTCTTTAAAAAAAGGGCCTAGTTTACTTAATTCCCGCAGATATAGATGGAAACACATGGTTTTTATAGAAATCCTTCACATGAAGTAAGTGAATCGACATGGTATTACATTCCCATAGTAAAGTATAGGGTGGATTCCCATAGGAAAGCATAGGAGTGAATTCTGATCGAAAAAACTCACTTAATTTCCGTTCTTTCTCTACAAAATCTGGTAGATTTACTTTATTCACGTAGATAAACTGGTAAACACTTCGACTTTAACGAAATCCTCGAAAATAAAATTGATATTCCATATGAGGTCATATTCCCATTGTAAAGCATTGGAGTGATTTTTCTGGAAAAAACTCATTTAATTTCAGGTCGTTCTTTAAAAAAACGGGGCTAGATTACTTAATTCCCGCAGATATAGATGGAAACACATGGTTTTTATAGAAATCCTTCACATGAAGTAAGTGAATCGACATGGTATTACATTCCCATAGTAAAGTATAGGGAGGATTCCCATAGGAGACAAGGAAAATCAGTGTCTTATTAAAATTAATTTCTGCTGAAAGCTTGATGATAATATGTTAATTTACGGATAAATATGCTATATTACATGTTTAATCAGTTTTATGATCGAAATCCTTGAATATTATTTCAAATGAGATTGGAGTCAAAAATGGCAAAATCAAAGATTTTCGTTCGAAATTGTAGAAAATGCTGCACTTTTTCTAGTGTCGTTTTGTGTTCCATAGATAAGCATTGAAAATAATTCTTTCTTCAATAACTCAATTACTATCCATTATTTCTCGACAAAAATTAGCCAATTAACGTATCTAACCTAGATTTAATAGAAAACACTTCGTTTTTAACGAAAGCTTCGAAAATAAAAACGATATTCCATATGAGGTCATATTCCCATAGTAAAGCATTGGAGTGATTTTTCTGGAAAAAACTCATTTAATTTCAGGTCTTTCTTTAAAAAAAGGGGCTAGATTACTTAATTCACGCAGACATAGATGGAAACAATTGGTTTTTATAGAAATCCTTCATATGAAGTAAGTGAATCGACATGGTATTTCATTCCCATAGTAAAGCATAGGGAGGATTGCCATAGGAAAGCATAGGGGTGAATTGTAATCGAAAAAACTCACTTAATTTCAGTTCGTTCTCTACAAAATCTGGTAGATTTACTTTATTCACGTAGATAAACTGGTAAACACTTCGACTTTAACGAAATCCTCGAAAATAAAATTAATATTCCATATGAGGTCATATTCCCATAGTAAAGCATTGGAGTGATTTTTCTGGAAAAAACTCATTTAATTTCAGGTCTTTCTTTAAAAAAAGGGGCTAGATTACTTAATTCACGCAGATATAGATGGAAACAATTGGTTTTTATAGAAATCCTTCATATGAAGTAAGTGAATCGACATGGTATTTCATTCCCATAGTAAAGCATAGGGAGGATTCCCATAGGAAAGCATAGGGGTGAATTGTAATCGAAAAAACTCACTTAATTTCCGTTCGTTCTCTACAAACTTTGGTAGATTTACTTTATTCACGTAGATAAACTGGTAAACACTTCGACTTTAACGAAATCCTCGAAAATAAAATTGATATTCCATATGAGGTCATATTCCCATAGTAAAGCATTGGAGTGATTTTTCTGGAAAAAACTCATTTAATTTCAGGTCGTTCTTTAAAAAAAGGGCCTAGTTTACTTAATTCCCGCAGATATAGATGGAAACACATGGTTTTTATAGAAATCCTTCACATGAAGTAAGTGAATCGACATGGTATTACATTCCCATAGTAAAGCATAGGGAGGATTCCCATAGGAAAGCATAGGAGTGAATTCTGATCGAAAAAACTCACTTAATTTCCGTTCTTTCTCTACAAAATCTGGTAGATTTACTTTATTCACGTAGATAAACTGGTAAACACTTCGACTTTAACGAAATCCTCGAAAATAAAATTGATATTCCATATGAGGTCATATTCCCATAGTAAAGCATTGGAGTGATTTTTCTGGAAAAAACTCATTTACTTTCAGGTCGTTCTTTAAAAAAAGGGCCTAGTTTACTTAATTCCCGCAGATATAGATGGAAACACATGGTTTTTATAGAAATCCTTCACATGAAGTAAGTGAATCGACATGGAATTACATTCCCATAGTAAAGTATAGGGAGGATTCCCATAGGAGACAAGGAAAATCAGTGTCTTATTAAAATTAATTTCTGCTGAAAGCTTGATGATAATATGTTAATTTACGGATAAATATGCTATATTACATGTTTAATCAGTTTTATGATCGAAATCCTTGAATATTATTTCAAATGAGATTGGAGTCAAAAATGGCAAAATCAAAGATTTTCGTTCGAAATTGTAGAAAATGCTACACTTTTTCTAGTGTCGTTTTGTGTTCCATAGATAAGCATTGAAAATAATTCTTTCTTCAATAACTCAATTACTATCCATTATTTCTCGACAAAAATTAGCCAATTAACGTATCTAACCTAGATTTAATAGAAAACACTTCGTTTTTAACGAAAGCTTCGAAAATAAAAACGATATTCCATATGAGGTCATATTCCCATAGTAAAGCATTGGAGTGATTTTTCTGGAAAAACTCATTTAATTTCAGGTCTTTCTTTAAAAAAAGGGGCTAGATTACTTAATTCACGCAGATATAGATGGAAACAATTGGTTTTTATAGAAATCCTTCATATGAAGTAAGTGAATCGACATGGTATTTCATTCCCATAGTAAAGCATAGGGAGGATTCCCATAGGAAAGCATAGGGGTGAATTGTAATCGAAAAAACTCACTTAATTTCCGTTCGTTCTCGACAAAATCTGGTAGATTTACTTTATTCACGTAGATAAACTGGTAAACACTTCGACTTTAACGAAATCCTCGAAAATAAAATTGATATTCCATATGAGGTCATATTCCCATAGTAAAGCATTGGAGTGATTTTTCTGGAAAAAACTCATTTAATTTCAGGTCGTTCTTTAAAAAAAGGGCCTAGTTTACTTAATTCCCGCAGATATAGATGGAAACACATGGTTTTTATAGAAATCCTTCACATAAAGTAAGTGAATCGACATGGTATTACATTCCCATAGTAAAGCATAGGGAGGATTGCCATAGGAAAGCATAGGGGTGAATTGTAATCGAAAAAACTCACTTAATTTCAGTTCGCTCTCTACAAAATCTGGTAGATTTACTTTATTCACGTAGATAAACTGGTAAACACTTCGACTTTAACGAAATCCTCGAAAATAAAATTAATATTCCATATGAGGTCATATTCCCATAGTAAAGCATTGGAGTGATTTTTCTGGAAAAAACTCATTTAATTTCAGGTCTTTCTTTAAAAAAAGGGGCTAGATTACTTAATTCACGCAGATATAGATGGAAACAATTGGTTTTTATAGAAATCCTTCATATGAAGTAAGTGAATCGACATGGTATTTCATTCCCATAGTAAAGCATAGGGAGGATTCCCATAGGAAAGCATAGGGGTGAATTGTAATCGAAAAAACTCACTTAATTTCCGTTCGTTCTCTACAAAATCTGGTAGATTTACTTTATTCACGTAGATAAACTGGAAAACACTTCGACTTTAACGAAATCCTCGAAAATAAAATTGATATTCCATATGAGGTCATATTCCCATAGTAAAGCATTGGAGTGATTTTTCTGGAAAAAACTCATTTAATTTCAGGTCGTTCTTTAAAAAAAGGGCCTAGTTTACTTAATTCCCGCAGATATAGATGGAAACACATGGTTTTTATAGAAATCCTTCACATGAAGTAAGTGAATCGACATGGTATTACATTCCCATAGTAAAGTATAGGGTGGATTCCCATAGGAAAGCATAGGAGTGAATTCTGATCGAAAAAACTCACTTAATTTCCGTTCTTTCTCTACAAAATCTGGTAGATTTACTTTATTCACGTAGATAAACTGGTAAACACTTCGACTTTAACGAAATCCTCGAAAATAAAATTGATATTCCATATGAGTTCATATTCCCATAGTAAAGCATTGGAGTGATTTTTCTGGAAAAAACTCATTTAATTTCAGGTCGTTCTTTAAAAAAAGGGCCTAGTTTACTTAATTCCCGCAGATATAGATGGAAACACATGGTTTTTATAGAAATCCTTCACATGAAGTAAGTGAATCGACATGGTATTACATTCCCATAGTAAAGTATAGGGTGGATTCCCATAGGAAAGCATAGGAGTGAATTCTGATCGAAAAAACTCACTTAATTTCCGTTCTTTCTCTACAAAATCTGGTAGATTTACTTTATTCACGTAGATAAACTGGTAAACACTTCGACTTTAACGAAATCCTCGAAAATAAAATTGATATTCCATATGAGGTCATATTCCCATAGTAAAGCATTGGAGTGATTTTTCTGGAAAAAACTCATTTAATTTCAGGTCGTTCTTTAAAAAAACGGGGCTAGATTACTTAATTCACGCAGATATAGATTGAAACACATGGTTTTTATAGAAATCCTTCACATGAAGTAAGTGAATCGACATGGTATTACATTCCCATAGTAAAGTATAGGGAGGATTCCCATAGGAGACAAGGAAAATCAGTGTCTTATTAAAATTAATTTCTGCTGAAAGCTTGATGATAATATGTTAATTTACGTATAAATATGCTATATTACATGTTTAATCAGTTTTATGATCGAAATCCTTGAATATTATTTCAAATGAGATTGGAGTCAAAAATGGCAAAATCAAAGATTTTCGTTCGAAATTGTAGAAAATGCTACACTTTTTCTAGTGTCGTTTTGTGTTCCATAGATAAGCATTGAAAATAATTCTTTCTTCAATAACTCAATTACTATCCATTATTTCTCGACAAAAATTAGCCAATTAACGTATCTAACCTAGATTTAATAGAAAACACTTCGTTTTTAACGAAAGCTTCGAAAATAAAAACGATATTCCATATGAGGTCATATTCCCATAGTAAAGCATTGGAGTAATTTTTCTGGAAAAACTCATTTAATTTCAGGTCTTTCTTTAAAAAAAGGGGCTAGATTACTTAATTCACGCAGATATAGATGGAAACAATTGGTTTTTATAGAAATCCTTCATATGAAGTAAGTGAATCGACATGGTATTTCATTCCCATAGTAAAGCATAGGGAGGATTGCCATAGGAAAGCATAGGGGTGAATTGTAATCGAAAAAACTCACTTAATTTCAGTTCGTTCTCTACAAAATCTGGTAGATTTACTTTATTCACGTAGATA
>NW_028328377.1:0-34409 GCF_048544385.1 Mastigoproctus giganteus
CACCTGATATACCTAATTGCCATAAATATCTTACCAAAGGGTAAAATGCATAATTAATAAAAATCATGCAAATGGCAATCATGACAACCAAACATACATTTTATTGTATTTACATGTACAAACTGAAATGACAAGTTAATGTAATAGCGTTATATACTGTAAATCAGCAAAATAAGTCCTCAATATTTTATTGTTCCTCCTCGAGCTGCAGTTACAGCCATGCAATGATCTGACATAGAGTTAATCAACTTCTGGATATACAGTTGCCCAATTTCGTGGTACCACACCCTTAAAATGCTCTCCTGCATCGGAATCTTACTTGTTGGCTTCTGAGCAATTTTAGATGACATTATATACCAGAAATTTTCAATAGGGTTCAAATGTGGACTGATGCCGGATCAACACTGTAATGCCAGCATTTCTGAGGTATCACTGCACCTTAAGGGAGAAAAAAGTAGGAAAACATTGGTGTAAGTATCTTGTAAGCCTTATGAGATAAGAAGACAAACTCATCATTAAATCTAACTAGCATAAAAATTACCAATTTTTCTGTGTGGCAAGGTGCCAAGCCCTTTTGAAAAATGAAGTTTTGGATGTCCGTGTGGTGATCCCTAATAACGGGTTTCAGGCACTCCTCCAAGACAGCAGTGAAGGTTTCTACATTCACCATTCAATTAATAAACTTAATTTGCCCCACCCCTTTTTCTTGATATGCATCCCCAGACCATCTGACTGGCGGACTTTACAGTCGGTGTTATGCAGTCAGGATGGTATGCGTCCAATTTTCGTCTTCTGACATATTGCTTCCCATCCGAGCCATGCAGGTTGAATTTCGATTTGTCAGAAAAGATGACAATGTCCCATTGCTCTTTTGTCAATGAAACATGTATTTTAGCCCAAAACAAGTAGCTTCTTCCTCATTTGTTGGGTCAAGAAAGGCTTCTTCTTGGGCCGATAGACATGCAGACCACATTCCGAAAGCCATCTTTGGATAGTTTGTGCACTTGTTTCAACACTAGAGGCCATCTCAAAGTCCAGTTTTAGATCGAGCACTAGCAGAGCGATTACAAAGGCATAGCCATTTCAAATATCGATCTTGGGAAGTCACTCTTGCATAGTGATCTTGCATAGTCGCTCTCTTACGGCCTGATCCAGGTCTTCTCTTCATATCACTGGTTTCACACTTTAATTTCAGCACCGGGATACTGTTGACTGGTGGCAGCCTATTTTATCAGCGATAGCATATGTAGAAAACCCTTCCTGGGACAGAGAAACAGCTACACTTTTTTTTCTTGGTGTCAACTGAACATATGGAGCCATGCTTACACCTCCGCAAAACAGGATACTAATGAGCATGCCAGGGGCTCACATCTGGTGAGTATGGGCTTGGCACACCCAGGGTCCTGAACTGGATATCATCATTCTTCTCTTCCTTGGTGATTCCCTTCTACTTTTGACTCTCTCTCTCAGGGTAACTCATGGAATTTTTTTTTTGGCTAGTGCAGCATAAGCCTCAGGCTTCCTTGCACCATGTAGCTAATAATAATAATAATAATAATAATGTATACCCTTCCAACGCTGTATTTATAGAAACGGCTGATGCAATACCTTAATTCCTGTCTGATGCAACAGACAGGAACAATACCTTTGCTTTGCGACAAGCAAAATGACTTTAATCAAACAATATCTTATATGTTTCACTACAAATGTTACTTTTTTTAAGGTGATGCAGTTTTTATCAGCCACTGTAGTAACATGCTGGTACCTATTCTACTGTTGAGATAAAATTTAATGCAACCATAAAGATTTTGAGGAACTTCTGAATGCCCCAGCCTTCTAAGGATATTAGGCCACCAGATTCAGTCAGTGACTCCAGCAAAGTCAACCATGATGGCTAGTACATACTTAGTGGGTGAATCAGCTGAAATGTTCAGTAGGCATTGGATAGCATTCTCTGTGCTAGATCCTTTTTTGAAACCGTATTGTAGAGGCGAGGCTCGATTTGGAGTTGTATAATGGTAATCCAGTCTGTTTTATAGAAGTCATTCCAGAAGTTTTGCAAGGACAGGAAGTAAGCTGATGGGCCAGTAGGAATTCGGGTTTTCTGCAGGCTTATCGGAACTCTTAATGATGAGTTTTAGGTTGGCCTCCTTCCAAATGTTAGGAAAGGAAACACTTTGTAAGCTAGATATTTGTTAAACATGGCCAGGAGAGTATGTGGAAATTTTTCTGCAAACTTCTAGATCTTTTCCAAGTTTTATTTTCCTTTGTCCTTAGAACGGCAGCTCCTCAAGTGTGAAGAGTTCAATTCTCTCAGTAGCATACTCAATTTCTAGTCATTATAAGTTCTTGTTCAGCATTTAGTGATTCCTTGTCAGTTGGAAATGGAATCAAGTAAATTGGAGATGGAGTCGCTACAGGCTTATGTTAGGCTACTATCTGGTTTAGTTGTGAGGACCTCTCCCCTTGGGAGCTTATTAGTAATAATATGGTATACCAGGATACAGAATACCATTCCTCAGGGATCATTATTGTGTATAGTGGAGACCAGCTCCTGCCAGGATGGTTTCTTGCACCTCCTAATGGTGCCCGTGTATCTGTTACAGGGGACTCTGTAAATTTCTCGAGCAGCATCAATTGCTGATTGTGGCATGGTAGCACAGGCCCTTTGAAATGTTTTTCTGGCTTGAAACACCAATTTCCTTTAGTTGTTGAGTTCTTTATCCCACCAAGGAACATCATTTCTAAATGGTTTTCACTTAAGAATGGCTTTTCTGCAGGCTTCGTGGATGGTCTTGTTAATTGTAATAGCACTTTCTTTAGGTTATTTTGAAGTTTGGAAGGTGCTTCTACCAAGTCTTATCCAGCAAACCTCTTGAAGTTTGCTGGATAAGACTTGGTAGAAGGAATTCCAGTTTGCTTTTTTGGCGTAGAAGCACACAATGTCCCTGGGATCAGAGGAATCCAATCCGCAGAACGGATTGAAATCCTGGCGTCATTGATTTTCCATTTTGAGAATTTAGTGGCTATGGCAGGAGCGGCTGTGGTTACATCAATGGTACGCTTCCAGAGGGCAATGCCAAATGTGGAGAGATTTCCAAGCTGGTTAGAACCTGAAGATTTGAGACAATAATGAAAGTTTTCCAATTTTTCTAGTAAATCAGAAATGATTTATGGCACACTAGAGATGACCAGACTTGTGAATTGGTGACTCGCACAATCACGGCACTTTTGTCAATTTATTCGATGACTGCTTTCTACAGCAGCATGTCAAAGAAGCAATACTTTTGATCTGATTATCTGCAGCGATTGTTCCAGCATTAAGAACCTGCAGGTAAAAGACCCTCTGGGTGACTGTGATCAGTGCACTAATGTGGGATTTACTTAAAGATGTAACCACCATCAAGGGACAAGGGAAGAGTTTTTGCTTTCATAAAGGTGACTACAGTGGTCTTAGACAGTTTTTAAATTCTACATAGTGTGACTAACTGATGATAATACCATCTGCAAATTCAAAATGGGAATAATTCAAAAAAATAATCATGGAAGCTACTAGGCTTTTCATACCAACAAAGAAATGCTGCTCAAAGCTTAGACATAAATAGATGTCAAATGAACTAAGACTCACAGTAGAGGAGAAAAATGAATGGGATACATATAAATTATCATGTGATACAGAAGCCTATGTCAGATATAAACTGGTCTGTAATCAAGTCAAAGAAAATAAGACAGATTATGATAAATCTTTGGCAAAAGATATAAATAAAACAACAAAAACTTGATTTCTTATATAAACAATAGAAGGAAGGGGTGAATCGCATTGATACACCTGATATTGATGGTTCAACTGTTGATGAACCTGCTTAGGTTGCTGACAAAATGAATAAATATTTTGCATCTACATTCACACATGAGGACTTCTTCAGGGAAGTCGATGCCAGAAGTTTATCAAACAGAGGACTAAATGATTTTTTTTTTTAATAAATGAGAGAAAAGTGGAAGAGAAATTTTTGAAATTAAACATAAGAAAGGGGTGGAAGACATCCATCCAATAGCTCTCTCTCCCTCTCATATTAAGAAAGGTTTCAAAGGATGTAAGCAAATCCATAGCCATAATTATGAGAGCAGCCTTGGATTCAGAGGGGGGTTCCCATGGACTGGACACGTCCAAATTTATTCCCAAGCCACACAGGGGGTTAAAAGGGTGGCACATATTTACAGACCTGTTAGCTTAACATCTATTCCAGGGAAAATAATGGAGTCACTGGTTAAAGAAATAATGCAGGACCATCTAGACAGGAGTACAGTTATACTTCAGTCACAGCATGAGTTGGTTAAGGGTAAATCTTGTCTGACCAATTTGAGTGGATACTATGATTCAATCACAAAGGAACTGGTTGCAAATAAAAAATAATTCTGATATCATATAGTTGGATTACTTGGATTTTAAGAATGCTTTCAATACTGTTGCACATAAAAGTACTATACAAATCAGAGCAGTGTGGTATTAAGGGCAAGTTACTGCTACGGATAAAGGGATTACTGAGTGTGAGAACACAGAGAGTGGTCATCAATATCCACTGCTCTTTGTGGGCTAATGTTATGAGTGCAGTCCCACAGGGTTCAGTGTCGAGCCCATTATTGCTTTTTTTTATTTATTAATGATACTGGTTTTTTACCATCTATCTCGATTTTCCGAGATAGATGGTAAAAAACAAATCCCAGATAATCAATTTCCCAGTTAATAGAAAAATACAAAAGTCTCCAACATATGTAAGCGATACGTTCCAGGACTTCTTACTTCGTCGAGTTTTATGTAACTCGGGAATGACTAATAACATATTCCTACTATATTATTATTGACAAATCTGAATTCCGTGCGATACCTGTTAGCGATTTAACAGATGCACCATTTTCAAACTTTTGAATAATTTCAAGTTTTGTTTAACTGAAAACACAACTCTTTTGCACTTGCCCATCATTTTTGCAATTTCTAAACAAAAAAAAAAAAAAAAAAAAATACTATAAAAAAAATTCTGACATCCCTGACATAAATAACAAAACAAAATTTGTCCTTTTGCACTGGAACGGAACACAACAATCGATGCGAGGTACTAAAACAAACTAAACATTTAGTCTCTCTTTTTCTTTTTTTTTTTTTTGAGGGGCGGGTGTGAAGACAGCGGAGACTGCAAGATAATAGGTACACTAATCTCCCAATGACGACTTATAATTCCGCTTGTCGTTTATTTATGACTTCCAAAATATCTGTTTATACCTATTCTAGTTATTACTTGAATTTTTTTGATTTCTGGTTGATTTTTTTTTTTTTTGATTTGGAGCCTTGAAGTGTCCCGGTTAATCCGCTTCCTGGTTAATCAAGAGTCTGCTGTATCTAATTTTGCAGATACAAAGGTTAGCAGTATGGTTAATGACAGGAATGATGGCATGCTACTACAAGAAGATCTAAACGAATTAGCCAAATCATCAAAGAAATGGCAATTGAAATTTAACAATGATGATCAAAGTACTGCATATGGGTTACAGTAATTCCTGATTAATGTACCAACTCTGTGGTACTACACTCAGGGTAGTGGGAAATGCAAACGATTTCGGGGTAAATGTGCATGTGAACTATGAAGTCATCTGAGCGATACAGACAAGCTGTCAGCACAACTCATGGGGTTTTGTCAATGATATACAGGAATCTTGCCAGCAAGGATAAGGAGGTTTTTATTCCATTGAGTCTATTCCATTGGATGTGGGGGCATTGTTTTGGAAAGGATGTAGAGCTCCTGGAAGGGAGACAAAAAACAGCAATGAGATTGAATTGGTAGGGGATCAAAGGGTTGCTCTTACCAAGAACGGCTTCAGTTCTGCAAATTAAAGAATCTGGAGACTAGGCACCTGCAAAGTGATCTGATTGAAGTGTTTAATAGATTGAGCAAACTCAATGCAGATATCTTTCTCTTGCTCACACTACACATTAGCATTAGTAGATGCATGCGATGCAAGAAAGCAAGCTTATGCAGCATCAGACAAGAAAACCATCCCATTTCACCCCTCCATTCATTCCAAATGCCTGTCCAGCTCAGCCTTAAATTTATTTAGGCTATCAACTTCCAATCAACTACCTGCTGGCTAAAGACAAATTTCCGCACATCTATTCTACAACGGTCTTTCCTCAATTTGAATCTATGCCCCCTCAAGTTCTTAATCTGAGCTAGAGAAAGAATCCCATCAGCATTCAGCTTGCTCAACCCACTCAAGGCCTTATATACCTCAATCAGATCACTTCACAGGTGCCTACTCTCCAGGCACTGCAATTTGCGGAACTTAAGCCTTTCTTGGTAAGAGCACTCCTTTTTTCCCCTCACAAATCTTGTTGCCCTTCTTTGTACTCATCTATCAACTCTACATCCTTCCTAAAATGAGGCCTCCATACCTGCACACAGTACTCTAGGTGTGGCTTGACCATTGTCTTGTATAACAGGATAATCACTTCCCTGTCCCTGCTAGCAAAATTCCTATATATCACTGACAAGACTCCGTGACCTGCCCTGATAGCCTGTCTGCATTGCTCAGCGAACTTCATATTTGACTGCACAATTACCTCCAGCTCGTTTTCATTTTCCACTACCCTGGGTATCGTACCACCCAGTTGATACATTACCCTGGGGTTACTGCTACCCATATGCAGGATTTTACATTGGTCAGTGCTAAACTTCAGTTGTCACCTCTCAGCCCATTTGCTCAACTTTTCCAAATCCTGTTGCAGTAGCATACTATCATTACTGTCATTAAAAACCCTGCCAACCTTCATATCCTCTGCAAACTGAGACATTAACCCTTATATACTTTCATCAATATCATTGATGAATACACGAAACAACAATGGGGCCCAGCACCGCCCTGAGGAACTCCACTAATAACATTTGTCCACAAAGAGCAGTGTCCATTGATTACCACTCTTTGTCATCTCCCACTCAACCATCCCTTTATCCATTGTAGCAACTTACCCTTAATGCCATAACTCTCCAATATATATAGAAGTCTTCCATGTGCAACAGTATCAAAAGCTTTCTTGAAATTCAAGTATATAATATAAAAAATTATTTTTGACATTCAGTTTCTTTGTAATCACATCATAGTATCCAATCAAATTGTTCAGACAAGACCTCCTTTTAACAAACCCATGCTGTGTCTTAATTATTACTGCAATCTTGTCTAGATGATCCTGCAATGCTTCTTTAAACAGTGATTCCATTATTTTCCCTGGAACATGAAAGGTGGTTACAGAACAGATGTGTGTAAGTTACTGTTAATCAGCAGGTGGTTGTTTGCTGGAACAAACTTCTATCTGTTGTTGTTGTGGAAGTGGATAACTTGAATAAATTTAAGGAAGAACTAGACAAACTATTGGAGGAAATGGTTAGGTGAAATGTGAAGAGTGGTGTGTGTGTGTGTGTTTTTTTTTTTTTTTTTTTTTTTTCTTGGCTGATGATGTATAAGCTTCCTTTCTTGCATCATTTGCCACTTCTAATACAGGTGTTCCCAGTATCGGAGTATTCATTATCCGAGTCCCCACAGTTACAGGATTTGAAAATTAAAGAACTAAAACTTTTTCCTTTGAGAAAATTGACCAAGCACTTGAATATTTTTTGTGAGAATGATCTTCTTCGTGATCGGGCAACAAATGTTAAGCATGAAAAAGACATAACTAAATGCCACGCCACAATTTTATCTGAAAAAATACATAAGGTAAAAAAAAAAACACGAAGAACTCTAGATTCATTCTTTATTCGTATAACTGAAAAATAGTGTAACTTTACTTAACCTTACACTACGCAAAATATTATAATAAAAAATGTATAATAAAATAATTTTCTCATTTTTCAGTTCCTTCATCCATTTTTTACTATGTACAAATACATAATAAATATTACCACATATATAATATCGGTGTAGATACACAATAGACAACTCTTATTTCATCTGTATCTCATACTGTGCTCATCTTTCACGACAAGTTGCCTATGTATTGCATTACTTCGAATATGTAATGCTTTACTAATAGAAATGAGTATTGTTACTTACTCTTGGTGGGCACCACCACCCAGACTGCAAAGCTTGCAAAATGGTATGGGATAAGAAACTGTTATCCACATACTATCTCTATTAAACTTAGGAAAGCAAAAAGGTGTAGAAAAGTGATAGTAGGAGAAGAAGAGAAAGAAATGCTGTTGAAAGAAGAAAGGGACAGTTACTCCCACTCACTCACTGAACTAAACCACTCCCGAACCCCCCCGTCGCCTCGAATAGGCAACGTTTCCCCATCCTTCACAGTGAGTTACCATGTATTGCTCTACCTCGAATAAGTAACGCTTCACTAATTTCATCGGCTTTTCACATACCGATGAAAAGTCAACTAACTTTGAAACAGTGCCATCTGGGTAGTGGTGCCCACTGACAATAAGTAACAATAGTTTTCTCTTTTGGTGAAGCGTTACTTATTCAAGGTAGTGCAATAAATGGGCAACTCGTTGTGAAGGATGAGCACAATATGAGATACAGTACACACAAAATGATACCTTTCACAATACTACCGTAGTTTTTCTTTAAGAGTTGTCTGTGATGTATCTACACCGATATTATATAGGTATAAAATCTTTATTTAAATAATAAACATTATGAAAATTTTGTTCCCGTTTTAAGTGGATTCATTTTAAGTGGAATTTTCTGGAACCAATTATCCTCGAGGATCACCTGTACTAAATAGGTAGTTGTTGAATAAATAAGTAGTTTGAATAAATTTAAAGAAAGATTGGACAAATTATTAGAAGGGAGGATCAAATGATGAAATGGATGACTTTATTTTTATTTATTTCTTTTTCTGTTGATACATAAATTTGCTTCCTTTCATCATTGTGCCGCTACTAATACTTTGTTCCTTCTGGCAAATTTGCTACATATAATTATAGGAACTTTGTTGGCAGAACGACCGGTTACTAGAACAATTCCACAAGTGATTCTAGCAGTAGTAGTAGTAGTGGCATGTGATGCAAGAAAGCAAGTGTATGAGCATCGACTAAAAAAAAAAAATTTTACAAAACAATTCCCTCTAAATGTTTGTTCAGTCCCTCCTTAAATTTATTTAACCTATGAACTTCCACAATGACAGATGGAAGTTTGTTCCAGCAATTAACCACCCTCTGGTTAAAGGCATTTTTCCACACATCTATTCTACATCTGTCTTTCTTCAATTTATGCCCCCTTAGGTTCGTAATCTCAACAAGTGGAAGAATCTCAACAGAATTCAGCTATGAACCTATGAACTTCCACAATGACAGATGGAAGTTTGTTCCAGCAATTAACCACCCTCTAGTTAAAGGCATTTTTCCACACATCTATTCTACATCTGTCTTTCCTCAATTTATGCCCCCTTAGGTTCGTAATCTGAACAAGTGGAAGAATCTCAACAGAATTCAGCGTGCTCAACCCATTCAAGGCCTTATACACCTCAATCAGATCACCGCGCAAGTGCCTAGTCTCCAGCCACTGCAATTTGCAGAACTTAAGCCTCTCTTGGTAAGAGGATCCCGTCATTCCCCTCACCAATCTTGTTGCCCTTCTCTGTACACACTCAAGTAAATCTACATTCTTCCCAAAATGAAGCCTCCAGACCTGTATGCAGTACTCAAGGCGTGGCTTGACCATTGCCTTATACAGAGGGACAATCACCACCTCCTCCCTGCTAGCAGAATTCTTATATATCATTGACAAAACCCCACGACCTGCCCTGACAGCCTGTCTGCATTGCTCAGAAAACTTCATATCTGACTGCACAATCACTCCCAGGTCTTTTTCATTTTCTACCACCTTAAGTGTAGTACCACACAGTTGGTACATTTCTCTGGGGTTACTTCTACCCATATGCGGTACTTTGCATTTGTCAAGGTTAAACTTCAGTTGCCATTTCTTAGCTCATCTGCCCAAATTATCTAGATCCTGTTGCAGTAGCACACTGCCCTTACTGCCATTAACAACCTTGCCAACCTTTGTATCATCTGCAAATTTTGACATTAAGCCTGATATACCTTCATTGATATCATTGATAAATATACAAAACAACAGTGGACCCAACACCGAACCCTGTGGGACTCCACTAATAACATTAGTCCACGAAGAGCAGCACCCATTGATTACCACCCTCTGTCTTCTCCCACTTAACCATCCTTTTATCCATTGTAGCAACTTACCCTTAATACCATTCTGCTCCAATTTGTACAATAGTCTTCCATGCACAACAGTGTCAGAAGCTTTCCTGAAATCCAAGTATATGATATCAAAATTATTTTTTACATCCAGGTCCTTTGAAAACACATCATAGTATCCAATCAAATTTGTCACACAAAACTTTCCCTTAGCAAACCCATGCTGTGTCTGAATTATTACTGCAGTCTTGTCTAGATGATCCTGCAGTGCTTCTTTAACCAATGACTCCATTATTTTCCCCGGAACAGAAGTTAAACTAACTGGTCTGTAATTACTCGTGTCGCCCTTTGATCCCCCCCCCCTTTGTGAATTAGGGATACATTTGCTCATCCCCAGTCCTTGGGGACCTTCCCTGAATCCAACGATGCTCTCATAATTATGGCTAAGGGTTTGCTTACTTCCTTTGCCGCCTCCTTTAATATAACTAGATAGATCCCATCTACCCCAGGTGTCTTTCTTATGTTCAACTTAAACAATTTCTCCTCGACTTTGTTTTCGGTTATTACAAAATCATTAAGCACCCTGCTACAATGTGATAACCTTCTGGCATTTTCAAACCTTAATAACTCCTTATGTGTGAATGTAGATGCAAAATACTCATTCAGTTTGTTTGCTATCTGAGCAGGATCATCAACAGTAGAACCATCGATATGAAGTGGACCAATCAGATTCATCCCCTTCCTTTTAGAGTTTATATAAAACTAAAATTACTGTAACACAGAGCAAAAATGCTGATTATTAAACTTGTCACAATCTAACTGAGGAAGGTTGATAAAACAACCGAAAGCTTTTTGTTTGTATGATCTAATATAATATATGTATATTTCCCATTATTAAACTTGTCACAATCTATTTTTGTATCCATTTTCGCTCTGTGTTACAGTAATTTTAGTTTCATAATGAATCCAGAGTGCACAGGCCTCTTTAATCATAGAGGTTATATAAGTAAAGAAATCCTTGCTGTTTTTCTAAGCATCCTTTGCCAAAGATTTCTCGTAATCTGCCTTCATCTGCCTAACCTCCTTTCTGACGTGATTACAGACTAGCTTATATCTGCTATAGGCTTCTGTGTCGCCTGACAATTTATATGCATCCCATGCATTTTTCTTCTCTGCCACGAGTCTCATTAGTTCATCTGACAACCATTTAGGCCTAAACCTTGAACAATATTTCTTAATAGGTATGAAACTTTTAGTAGCTTCCACGATTAATTCCTTGAATACTTTCCACTTAGGATTTGCTGTTGGTAACATCATCAGTTGATCCCACTGTACAGAATTTAAAAACTGTCTGAGACCACTGTAGTCACCTTTACTGATGCAAAAATCCTTTCCTTTACCCCTAATGGTAATTATATCTTTAAGTAAATCCCACATCAGTACACTGTGATCACTGCCACCTAGTGGTTCCTTTATCTGCAAATCTTAATACACGAATGATCACTGCTGATTACCAGATCAAGAGTACTACCCTCTCTGGTTGACTCTCGAACATGCTGCTGCAGAAAACAATCATCCAATAAATCCAAAAAAGTCTTACTAGCGTGCAAGTGACCAACCCACAAGTTCCAGTCAATATTTGGGAAGTTAAAATATTCCATTATAAGACATTCTGATTTACTAGCCCACTTTATTTCTCTCTACAATTGTTCATTTTACTCATTTGAGCCATTAGGCCTATAACACACTCCTACTCTTATTTTTGCTTTCGCAGTGCTTATGTCACATCAAACTGACTCAACAGTGCACTGTTCATCTATATCAACTGGATGCACTTCTTTTGATTTTGTTTTTCTTAATTAACAGCATAACACCTCCTCCCTTCCTATCCTGTCTATCCTTTCTGTACACATTGTAATCCCCAAATTGCTATTCTTCATTCCTAATATCTGTGTGACACCACGTCTCTGATATCCCAACAATATCCGCCTTTGATGTCTTGACCAACACTTCAAATTCATCAAATTTATTTACTATACTTCTAGCATTGGTATACATGCAAGCATACATATACCTATTCCTATTCCTAGTTATCCTGACACATCCCATATACCCACCTGTTTCACGATGACTGCTATCAGTTCCTGAAACCCCCAGCACTCCTTGCTCCAGGTCGCTACTTATTCTAATAGAAGTTGTGCAAGAATCACCATCACCTCTGCCTGCAGCTACTTTTAGTCTGTGAATCCCCCCAAGCTAGCAGTTTTCCGACTCACCTAACACTGCCTCAATAGAATCAGCAAATATTCTTGCACCCTTTCAATTTAAGTGTATCCCATCCCTGTAGAAGCAGTCTCTCCTGTTAACAAGCACAGACCAGGCTGAAAAAAATTCTACCCCTTGAGCCTTGCACATTCCCTCCAGGGCCGAATTGATTGACAAGGCTCTCATCATGTACTCTCTCCTATCATGTCTGGACAGAATTGCAGACACTTTCAAATTTAACCCTAACTCACGATGTTTTTGCAACATTGACCTGTATTTGTTCTGCAGTATATCTGCAGAACAAATACAGGTAAATCTGCAGATCTCCTACTCTTAATGTCATTGGCGCAACGTGTACAACAATATCACCCTTTGTGACCTTAAAAGAGGCACCTCTGTAGCCAGGTTGGCAGGAGCAGCAGTGCGTAGCATACGCTTCTTGATCAGAAATATTTTCCCGGCTCCCTGACAATAAAGTCACCAACAATAACTAACTCCTGTGGGACTAGTGCATTCTGCCTTGGAGATTGCTGCTGTGTTGCCTGATGCCCAGGAGTGAGCTCTGGCGTTGAGTTCGGCAGCTGAGAGCTTGACGGGCCCCTCATATCAATTTCTTCGAGGGCATCTACCCTACAGCTCAAGCTCTCATTGACACCCATTAGAACGCTGTGTTGACGCCCATTTTATAGACACTCTCTGCACCCGGCACACACAAAGACATCCTCCTTGTCTAGATCATGTTCTGTTCCAGAGAGTTCGGCAAACATTTCACAAGTTGCACATTTTTTTAGACTGCGATGCGTTGGAGAATCACTCCCCTCAGTTCTCCCCCGAGTCACAGCACTCCTGCCACTTTGTGCCCATTGCTTTGCTGCTCTAGTCTGGGGCATGATATTTTAAATTAATAAGATCAATAAATTTAATTAATTAATTAATTGTCAATACTACACTATCTAATAGAATCCTAAATGCAGTGATGCGTTTTACGCTATATATTTTTACGTTAGAGCTACCTAGCTACCACAATTAAAAATTTGAATTCCCTACTACTCTCTATACAAAACAATGGCCGCAAGATTCGAACTAAACAAAGGTTTTACGTATATTAAGTAGTAATCTACAAAAACTCTTATCTAAATTAAAAATAAAAATAACCAGTGTAACTAGAACTATAAGGCTACTTATAAAGTACAATATAAAATAATAATTAGGTAAATAAAATAGCAAATACCTATCACTTTTTCGAAGCCTGTAATTCACAGCTGTAATTTTTAAAGAGAGTCAGCGACCTCCTTAACCTGTCTGAACTTTATAGGGCTGTATAATTACCTCAGGGTTCTTTTCCTTATCAATACTTTGAGTTTGGCACTATTCACATAGCATTCACCTTTTTTTTTTTTTTTTTTTTTTTTTGGGTAGCAGTAATGCTAACCAGATGTAGTGCCTTGCATTTACCAATATTAAACTTCAGTTTCTACGTTTCAGCTCATCAAAGATATTTAGTTTATGTAGATATCTCTGAAGTAACATATCCTAATTATTTTCTTTAATCACTATGCTTGTAGTAAATATAAACTTAGACATTAAACTTGAAAAAAATTAATGAAAAGTATATTAAAAGAGTAAATGAGAAGCTTTATTTGTACACACTGGTAGAGACATCAGTATCAAGGAGTACAAGATTCTGTTGATCCAGAAGGAAGTCTTTCAATTGTCAAATGTCAGCAGCAAATTTTTTGCTACTAATCAGGGTTAAACTAGACCAGTAAAGATATTTCAAAGCAAGGCTTTTCTTTTCCAGCCCAACTATATTATTCTGCCAAAACTACTTTGTGTGCACAATACAGCATTACACTTGGCTATAATGTGACATGTACATGTTCATAAGGTATGCTACATGAAACTTTCAGCGATAAAACTGGTATGTAATATTAAATATTTGTGATGACTTACAGAAACATCCAGTTCATCTTCAATGCATGCACGAGACAAGCTCCTCAAAATACACTGCAAAAATTCTTCTCTGTGCACATGATTTTCAAGTTCATTGATTCTATATTTGTTTTAAAGTGCATTATTATTATTATTATTATAACATATACAGCAAATCAAACACTGGAAAATTTTTAAGAAATTTATTTTAACCCTGCAGTGGTAATTCCCCTTAGAAATAACAACAATGGTAGTACATGACCTGACAGTTGTTAACTTTCTTTTTACGTTCTGGAAAAAGGTTAGGGATTTCTAAAACTGCTTGGAGAAAACCAATAGTTTGCCTTTTCTTAATATAACGCAATACCTATTTTATGCAATTTTCAGTTTTTAATTTAAAAAACTAAATATTTAAAAAATACTGCATTTTTTTACACTTCTTACTTTACAACAAAAAACATTAATTCCGTTGAAAATTTTAAAAACTGCTATAGGCATAAAACTATTAGTCTTTTCCATTTCCAGTTTAAAAAAAATTGTTAAACATGCAACATTTCATATATGCAAATACATACATATCTGTTTATTATATGTACATATAAATACTTTTAAAAAATATTATAGTTTTAAAAAATATATAGCGTGTCCAAAAATTATTGACCACATTACAAATGATTATTAAGTGCAAACAAGAGCTGATATATGAATAATGTTTATGTCATTTGAAAGAGTCGCTCAAAGAGTTTTATATAGTAACATGTAGATGTTGCTGCTGATGTTGATAATGGTACAACAGAAAGTGTGTGTGTGTGTGTGTGTGTGTGTGTGTGTGTGTGTGTGTGTGTGTGTGTGTGTGTGTGTGTGTGTGTGTGTGTGTGTGTGTGTGTGTTGTGGTTTGCAGAGTTTAAACTTGTAGTTACGGTGCAAAGGTGGTACCACTGTGAATATGGAGGAAAGGTACCTTCATGCAAGTCCATTAAACAATGGGTAGAACAGTTTTACGGAACTGGCATTATCTAGCATAAAAAGGGTGTGGCTTGGGCTTCAGTAAGTGTCAAGAATGTTGAGTGCATTTGTGAAAGTTTTACACCCAGCCTAAAGAAATCTATCCATTGTGCAAGCAGAGAACTAGAAATGACCCGATCAACCATTCACAAGATTCTCCACCACTGCCTGAATCTTTAATGCATACAAACTCCAACTTTTGCAAGCACTGAAACCGAACAATCCACTACGTTGGAGAATATTTGCTGTGGATATGCTCAATCGAATTTAAAATGACTTCCTGGACAACGTTGTCTTTAAATGACAAGTCCATCTTCCACCTAACCATTAAGGTCAATTGCCACAACTGCAGGATCTGGGGCAGCAAAACCCCTCATGCCTCTTAGTGAGCATGAATGGAATTTCCCAAAATTGAATATGAGGTGTGCCCTATAACCAGGTGATTAGCCCATTTTTCTTCGCTGAGACTACTATCAACAGTAACAGTTATTGGGACATGCTAGAGCAATTTGTGATTCCGTAGATGGCAGAATATCGACCGAACACTGTTTCAGCAAAATGGCACTCCTCCTCATTAGGCGCTTTGACTGTGTAACAGTTTCTAAGTGAGCATTTGAGACTGATGGATTGGACAGGAAGGAGCAATTCCCCAGCCCTCTCACTCACCTGATATAACCCCACTGGACTTTTTTCTGTGAGGTTATGTGAAGCATTGGGTGTATCATATGCCCACTGCAAATTTGGATGAACTTCAAGAGCAAATCACTGAAGCAACTGCTTTTGAGATGCCTCAAATGATAAAAAACACTTGGTGCAAAATAGCAAAAATGTTTGGAAATCCTACAAATGGTGCCCCATGTGGAAGCTTATTAACCTTTTCAGTTGTCCATTCCATTTAAGAAGCTGTTTGCTGATATCTTTTGTAGTTCCTGTTATATAATAATTTGTAATGTGGACACCCTACATATTAGATACACCATTATTTATTTCCATTTTCAAATTTTTTTAAAACTTAATTTTAAATTTGATGCACTGTGAAGCATGTGAAATTTGAATGTTACTAACTCTCTATCCGAAGTAATATCACCTTCTATTTTTATGGTGTGTGAAAAGAAATTAGCATTAGCATTAATAGAGGCATTTAATGCAAGAAAGCAAGCTTATGCAGCATCAGCCAAAAAAAAAAAAAAAAAAAACCCACTTCCACTTCACCCCTCTGTTCGTTCAAAATACCTGTCCAGCTGAGCCTTAAACTTATTTAGGCTATCAACCTCCACCACAAGGGATGGAAGTCTGTTCCACCAACCAACCACCCGCTGGCTAAAGGCAAATTTCCGCACGTCTATCCTACATCTGTCTTTCCTCAATTTGAATTTATGCCCTCTCAGGTGATTTTTCTGATCTAGAGGAAGAATCCCATCAGCATTGAGCATGCTTAAACCATTCAAGGCTTTATACATCTCTATCAGATCACCTCGCTGGTGCCTAGTCTCCAGACACTGTAATTTGCAAAACTTAAGCCTTTCTTCGTAAGAGCACCCCTTTGTTCCATTCACTAATCTTGTTGCCCTTCTCTGTACTCGTTCCAGCAGCTCTACATCCTTCTTGAAATGAGGCCTCCAGACCTGTATACAGTACTCTAGGTGTGGCCTGACCATTGCCTTATACAATGGAATAATCACCTCCTTATCCCTGCTGGAAAAATTCCTGTATATCATTGACAATACTCCATGAGCTACTCTTGCAGCCCGTCTGCACTGCTCAGAGAACTTCATATCTGCCTGCACAACCACCCCCAAGTCCCTTTCATTCTCTACCACTGTCAGTGTAGTACCACAGAGTTGATACATTGCTCTGGCGTTGCTGTTTCCCATATGTAGTACTTTACATTTGTCAATGTTAAACTTCATTTGCCACCTCTCAGCCCATCTGCTCAACCTTTCTAGATCCTGTTGCAGCAGCATAGTGTCAGTAGTGTCCTTGACAACCCTGCCAACCTTTGTATCGTCTGCAAACTTGGACATTAAGCTTGATATACCATCATCAATATCATTTATAAATACAGAAAACAATAATGGACCCAACACTGAGGGACTCCACTAATAACATTAGTCCACGATGAGCAGTGTCCATTGATTACCACTCTCTGTCTTCTCCCCCTCAACCACCCCTTTATCCATAGCAGCAATTTGCCTCCAATGTCACACTGCTCCAATTTGTGTAGCAGTCTTCCATGTGCAACAGTATCAAAAGCCTTTCTAAGATCCAAGTATATAATATCAAAGTTATTCCCTGCATCCAGTTCTTTTGTGACTGCATCATAGTATCCAATCAAGTTGGTCAGGCAAGACTTCCCCTTAACAAAACCATGCTGTGTCTGAGCTATAACTGAAGTCTTGTCTAAATGATCCTGCAGTGCTTCTTTAACCAGTGCCTCCATTAATTTTCCTGGAACAGAAGTTAAGCTCACAGGTCTATAATTACTTGTGTCAGCCTTTGATCCTCCTTTGTGAATTGGGGTCACATTTGCACATTTCCAGTCTATGGGTACCTCCCCTGAGTTCAAGGAAGCTCTCATAATTATGGCTAAGGGTTTGCTTACTTCCCTTGCTGCCTCCTTTAATATAACTGGATAGATCCCATCCACCCCAGGTGCCTTTCTTGTGTTTATCTTCAACAGTTTCTCCTCCACTTACTCCCAGTTATTTCAAGATTCTGTAGCTTACTGGTAGAGTTGAATACACCTCTGGCATTCCCCTTGCTGAATAACTCCTCATGTGTGAATGTCGATGCAAAATATTCATTTAGTTTGTTAACTACATGAGCAGGATCATCAACAGTTGACCCATCAATATCAAGTGGACCAATCTGATTCATCCCCTTCCTTCTAGAGTTTACATAAGTAAAGAACTCTTTGCTGTTTTTCTTTGCATCCCTTGCCAAGGATTTCTCGTAATCTGCCTTCGCCTGCCTAACCTCCTTTGTAACTTGGTTGCATATCAACTTGTATCTATCATAGGCTTCTGTGTCATGTGTTAATTTGTAAGTATCCCATGCATTTTTCTTCTCTGCCATATGCCTCATTAGTTCATCTGACATCCATTTTGGCCTAAACCTTGAACAATATTTCTTAGTTGGTATGTAAAGCCTAGTAGCTTCCAAGATAAGTTCTTTGAATGCTTCCCATTTTGAATTTGCTGTTGGTAACATCATCAGTTGGTCCCACTGTACAGAATTTAAATACTGTCTCAGTCCATCGTAGTCGCCTTTACGGAAGCAATAACCCTTCCCTTTACCCCTAATGGTAGTTACCTCTTTGAGTAAATCCCACTTCAGCACACTGTGATCACTGCCACCTAGTGGTTCATTTATCTGAAGATTCTTAATGCATGAAGAATCACTGCTGATAATCAAATCAAGAGTATTACTCCCTCTAGTTGCCTCCCGAACATGCTGATGTAGAAAACAATCATCCAATAAATCCACAAAAACCCTGCTAGTGTGTGAGTAACCAGCCCCTAAATTCCAGTCAATATCTGGGAAATTAAAATCTCCCATTATAAGACTCTCTGATTTACTGGCCCACTCTATTTCCCTGTACAGTTCCTTATTATACTCATCAGAGTCATTAGGCCTATAGCACACTCCTACTCTCAATTTTGATCCCCCAATGCTTATGTCACACCAAACTGACTCAACACTGCACTGTCCAGCGATGTCGACTGGCTTCACTTCCTTGGTTTTTATGTGTTTCTTAACTAATTATTAAATGCAAAATGGACATTGCAAAGTATAATCTTTTGTCACAGTTTATTTGTAACACACACACACACACACACACACACACACACACACACACACACACACACACACACACACACACACACACACACACACACAATATATATATATATATATATATTAGTTACATATACTTTATACCACACTTTTTGCATTATCATACTTCCTTTATTCTCACCACACTCCAAGATATACCATTCTTCATACATTGGGATTAAAGAGATAGATCAATCATCCATTCCCCTTTTGTCAAAATATAAATAGATAACAGTAGAGGAGAGTAGAAAACACAGTATTTTAACTTACCAAACAGAAATATCTAGCTGTCTGACCAACACTGAAACAAACATAATGAAAGACACTCACTCTGAAACAAGAATATTTATAAAACAATTCTGGACAACCAACTCCCTCGGGAGTAAACCACATGTTTTCATATTATTTTGCATAACAATTAATATATAACTTCAAAACTAAACATTTCTCAAGCTAGACAATATAAAATAAGAGATATAGCCAGCAACAAACACACAAGGAATATTTTGTAACAAGTAAATGTGATTCCTGTACTAGGGTGAAATAATATGTAATAAACCTGGTAGCACTATAACTGGTGGGTCTCCTCTCACTATTACTCTGGAATGGAGGGGGGAAATCAGCAACCATACCAAAAACAAATTTTTCTACATTTAGGAAGGCACATAAAATTAAAATTTTTATTTTCAACCAACAGTTAATGTGGACTCATTATTTTCGAGTTAGACCTCACAGGTATAACACTATCACTGCAGGGTTAAGTATTCGTTTTATTTATTATAAAATTGAGAAAATAAAGTCTCTAATATATAGCACATTTGTAAAACTACATAAGTGAAATAGTCTAATGCACTCATATCATCATATACCTTTAGAACAAATCCCATAACTGCTATGTTGTCCAGTGTTTGTTCTCTGCACCAATACAGGCACCACATTACTGAATGACAGCTGTATAACTACAGTAATAGTTGTTGGGTCTACACTTATTGCAGTTTTCTTCTCTCTCTCTCTCTCTCTCTCTCTCTCTCTCTCTCTCTCTCTCTCAAAGCATCCTTAAGGAGCTGTAAAGTGAATATCTGCACTTTACAGCTCATTAAGGTTTTGTTTTTTGTTTGTTTTTGTTTGTTTTTGTTTGTTGTTAGCATCGGCTTCTGTGGCCATAATGCACAAAAGTTTTTGCATTTTACTCTGATCCAAGCCCGAGGCGGGATTGGAACCCGCAACCTTTGGGTTGCCAGGCAGGCACTTTACCCACCTGGCTAGCGTGGTCGGTGCTCATTAAGGATACCTTTGCAATTTCCTTTCACAATCTGTTTCAACTCTTGACATGCTCTGGGGGATCATCAATGGTGATCTACCTGGCTTGGGATGAGTGGGGTTTCGTTCTGTTTTCTGTATTACCTTCCACTTTTCATTTCATCTTCCTGCAATCTCGCTACACACCTCTTGTAGAGGAATTAAGCCTATTATCATCCTATTCTGTCCCCCCCCACCACTTGCCATTAGGTGTGCATGAACTTATATCCTACTTTTCACTGACTGGCACTTGGGACTGCCATATACCTGTCATGTGACGTCAAGAATTAATCATTAGTTCCCTGGGATTTGTTTGTTTGTTATTTGGTTTTTAGGAGCATTGGCAACTAAGGCCATATTGCTCCGGGGATATGCGGTGGTCATTCCCTGACCTTTCCATATCCCCCGTATTTGGTGGTCATGGGCTCGAACCCGGTCTAATCAAGAAGCGTGTGCTACACACTGCTGCTCCTGCCCACCTGGCTACAGAGGCACAGAGTTCCAATACATGATGGATAACTATGTGTATATATATTTTGTAAAATTCTTTTTTTATTTTTAAGCTTCAGCATACATACAATAAAATATGAATACCATTTTGATGAAAATTATTATAATGTATTTAAATAAATACAGGAATTCCCCGACTTATGTAAGGGTTGTGTTCCACAGAACGCTACGTAAGTCGAAATTTCCCCCAAGACTTGTGCAGCACTTGCAACTGTGCTCGCTGAATTGATTGAATCAAAAAAAGAAATGTTCAACGAATGTGTAAATAGAATTATTTATTGTATTTATCCAATTTTTTATCTTATTCACAGGAAAAATTACAAAAGCATGCAATTTAAAAAATTTCAAAATTATAAAATTACAAAAAAATAGAGGAGACAGGTATAACATCAGTAAGTTTTACCTCTCGAGCACTGTTGCCAGAATCGACATCTTCAGCTGATAAGTATGCCACTGTAGAGATTTAAAAGGGGTCGGCTGCTCAACCTTATGAAAGAACATATTAATGGATGACTGGACAGTGGCTTTTTTCTTTTCGTCATAGATTTCTTTGTAGCAAGCAAGCATATCATTCACCCCTCTGTTAACTTTTAAGAATCGTTCGCTGTCAGGATTAAATTTCTCAAAAATCGGCATTGCCAATGCAATGTCACGAAATGCCATTGCCATCTCTCTCTCTCTCTCTCTCTCTCTCTCTCTCTCTCTCTCTCTCTCTCTCACTCTCTCTCTCTCCGGTGATGAAGTGTCTCGGCTCCTCATTTGGTTCATCTTGAGCTTCATCAGCATTTTCTTCTTTCATTATCGCTGCCTGCAAGTCAGTAAGTTCTTCGTTAGATAATTCCTTCTCTTCTTCCTCTATTAACTCCTCCACATCTTTGACATCAACCTCCAACTGAAGTAGTTCCATAACCTTTACAATTTTATCTGTAACCCCTTCATATGATTTGTCTTTTTCAAATCCTTCAAAGCCTTTTACATGCCATGGGCATATTTTCTTCCATGGGCCATTTAAACAACTTTTAGTAATTTCTGTCAGCCTTATTAATGCTTAAGTTGGTGTGGTAAATATTGTAAGATTTGCAAAAGTCCCTTAACGTAAAATTTTTCTCATCGTCTATTGTAGACAATGCCTGAGCAAATGTTGTGCATAAATAGTATGCTTTTAAATTTGAAATAACACACTGATTGATAGGTTGGATGAGTGAAGTCATCTTTGGCGGTAGAAATATGACTTGCATTCAAATTGAAATCATCTAGATGCATGGGATGTCCAGGAGCATTATCTAATAGAAGCAAAATCTTGAAAGGAATGTCGTTGTCTTTACAATATTTTTCAACCTTGGAAATGAAGCAGCATTTAAACCAATCCTCAAAAAGAGATATTGTTATCCATGCTCTCTGGTTTGATCAGAAATGCACAGGTAGGGTAGCTTTATTGATGCCCTTAAATGCAAGAGGATTTCCAGAATGGTACACAAGCAGTGGTATTAATGTCCTGCTTCATACTTCTTAATCATTTTCATCTTCATTTCGAAATCAATTTTGTTTCGTTTCCTGGCACTACCACCACTTGCACTTTTTGTTGATCACTTTCCCTTCATCATTGTAATATGTAAATAGGAATGAAGAGAAGTTTCTGAAAATTTGTTTTTCATACGATTGAAGATTTCAGTGAAGGGAAACACATTTCACCATAATAACGTAAAAACCCACACAACTGCAATTATCAGTATTATCGCAAAAGCCATAAGATCGAGTTTACTACCCGTTTATAATTAGATACATTAACAGAAAAGCTTTATAAACCGGAAAGTGCAAATTGTTTTTATTGTTTTATGGTTAGGACCTCCAGAAACATGCTTTAGAAAAATATCAACAAACTTTTCAAAATTGATTCGTATAATAGGAACATATGATAATGATGAAAGGGTAGTGCAATGTCCATTATAAATATGACCTTTTAGAGAGATAAATAGCTTAGTAATATAGCGAAATTTTCAACTTCCAAGGACTTTGAACAAATTTAAAAAAAAAAAAAAAAAAATGTGTTATTGGGTTGACATTATATTTTCATGATACCTTCATTTATTCCTACAGGATACAAAATACATTTCCACAATTTTTTTTAAGTTTGCAACGGCTGGCAAAAACACGTAAATTCGAATTTCTGTAAGTCAAGTATTACGTTAGTCGGGGAGTTCCTCTATCTGTTTACTGATTACAATGAAGGACACCTAAAAAGTCTCCAATGCATATCTGGACTTTATAGCCTAGGCCAGAAATGCTTATGTGGATGATCCATGTAAGCATACTTATTTAAAACATTACCTACTTACTCCATGGCGCTATGGTTCTTGTGGAACCTTGGCCTCCTCAATGATTTTCCTCCTCTGTCTCTTTCCCTGACCATTGTTCTCCATTGTCTCACCCTAAGTTGGTGGTACGTTGTTCTCTATGTCATTCATCCACATCCTTCTCAGTCTTCCTCTCATTCTTCTTCCTCCCAGTTGCCCTTCCATTGGTTTCCTTGGCCATCTGGCTTTTCCTCCATTTGTATCACATGGCCTGCCCATTTAAGTCTTGAGCTCTTTATCACTCCTACTATATCCAGTTCTCCATACAGCTCCTTCAGCTCTTGGTTTGTCCTTATTTTCCACTCTTCCCCAACATTTATGGGACAAAAAATTTTCCTTAATATCTTCCTTTCCCAAACATTTAAAGATTTTCCGTAATTCTTTTTAAGCACCCATGTTTCACTAGCATAAGTCACAACAGGTCACATCACTGTTTTGTATAACACTAATTTCATTCTTCTAGAGAGCAGTTTTGATCGAAAGTGTTTCTGCATGGAAAAATAGCATCTATTACCAGCATTAAGATGAACCTGAATTTCTGGGGTGTTACTACTATCATGTTGAATCATAGCTCCCATTTATTTTAAGGATTCTGTTCTATTGAAACTATGCTTCACTGTTTACCAGATCTGTGGGTACTTTGTCTCTCCCTCCTACCTGTAATCATAAAGTTTGTTTTATTTTCATTTACCTTCAACCCAACCCTTTCTACTTCTTTCTCCAACTCTTCAAAAGCTGTTCTCAGAATATGTGGGTTTTGTGCAGTCATCATTACATTATCTGCATAGGCTAAGTGCTGGTAGAGTCTGTTATATATGATCCCATTGGAGGTGATGTTGGCCAATACTTTCCTCATAACTCTCTCCACCAATACAAAGTTAAAAAGGACCAGTGACAAAGGTTCCCATTGTCTCGGTCCTCTCCTCACTTCAAAGGGCTCGGAGAGATTCCTTTGCACCTTAACCTTGCAATTGCTTCCTTCCAACATGATCTTCGTCAGGCTTACTAGCTTTTTTGGTATGCCCAGTCTTCCCATTGTTTTCAATAGCTCCACTCTATCTACACTATCATATGCCATGCTGAAATTAATAAAGAGATGGTGCAGATCTACATTATATTCATAGCACTTCTCCAAGATCTGTCTGATGGTGGAAATATGGTGAACAGTTGACTTCCCTGCATGAAACCCACTTTGATATTCACCAACTATTCCTTCTGCTAGTCTTGATATTCTTCTTCTCCTTTTTTTTTTTTTTTTTTTTTTTTATGAAACCCCCAAACGTAAGAGGTATTAGAACCTATAGTACTTAGTACTGTGCTTCGATTGGAGGTTGAGAAGACAAAAAGAAGATATTTGTTGACATTAGACTTGAACTTCTGTAGACTTTAATTTTCAGGAAATACGTAGGAAGGAAGGTTGTTCCAGAAAACGGCATTTGAATGAATAAACGAGGAAGATGAAAAGTTGGTTCTGTGAGTTTGAAGTTGGACAGTAAATGGATGTTGGCTGGTGGCAGCATGTGTTTGGACTGTTTTGAAAGACAGAGAGAGAGAGAGAGAGAGAGCGGGAATTATAGAAGCCAATTCAGAAGAACAGTGCCCATGGAAATATCTGTAGAAAAGGCATGCAGCAGAAACAGTACGTCTATGAGACAGAGAGTGGAGAGACTCTGTTAGAGGAGTCATTAATTAACCTAACTGCCCTCTTCTGAATGGAATCTAGAAGCCTGAGAGAGGTTTTGGGGGAACCGCCCCAGATGTGGGAACAATATTCCATGGTAGGGTGGATTTGCAATTTGTACAGAGTGAACAGCTGTTTGGAAGAAAAGTAATGCTGAGAGTAAAAGAGAAAACAAAGTTTTTTAGATGCAGAGGAAGCAATATTTGTAATGTGCTTGTGCCAAGAGAGATTAGAAGTCAGAATAATCCCCAAAAGAGATATATCATTTGCCTAGAAATCGGAGTGTTGCCAAACATAAGCACAGGGGCAGAAGAATCCTTTTTGTGAGATATAAGACAAAATTGAGTTTTAGAAGGATTGAAATCAACTAAGTTGTCTTTGCCCCACTGGAGAATTACCTGGAGATCGGCATTTAAGGAATGGGTAGCGGATATTCGAGAAGTTGAAGCTGATTGAGCAGGGCAAGGTTTTTCAAAATGGAAAGTGGAATGCAATGTGCTATCATCAGCAAAACTATGGATAGGATTTCAAGTCAATGGAAGAAGGTTATTAACATACAAGAGGAAAAGAGTGGGGGAAAGAACTGAACCTTAGGGGACACCGGCATTAGTGGAGAAGTTAGAAGACAGAGAGCCATCTGCCATCACCCTCAGTGAGCGATCAGAGAGAAAACTGGATAACCAATCACAAAGAACAGTTCGCAAACCATAAGATTGAAGCTTCTTTAGAAAACCTTTATGCCAAACACGATCGAAAGACTTTCAGATGTCAAGGGCAACTGCTTGTGTTTCACCAAACTTTTCCATTGAATTTGTCCATAAATGGGTAACATAAGCCAGAATATCACCAGTGGATCGACAATGATGGAGTCCATACTGGCGATTGTTGATCAGACAGGTTTCTAGGTAGTTTAAGAGTTGGTGGTTAATTGATTTCTCCATTACTTTAGAAAGAGTAGAAGTAATTGCAATGAGATGATAATTAGATGGGAGAGATTTGTCACCCTTTTTAGGAACTGGATGGATAAGAGCAAATTTCCAAGCAAAAGGAAAAACACTTTTGGAATAAGAAAGTGAAAAAAAAGGCGGCAAACAACAGGAGTAAGTTCAGGTGCACAGGTTTTGAGAACAAGTGGAGAAATACCATCAGGACCTGGAGCGTTCTTACCATCAAGATTCGTCAAAATCCTCTGACATCCTTTTGACGGAAGACCACAGGAGGCATTGAATGGGGCATGTTGGGAATGGTGGGAGGTGTTTTACCAAGATCATTAATACACGAGTTGGAAGAAAAATGGGATGCTAGCAGGTTAGCTTTATCCTTGGCTGAAGTGATAACAGAACCATCTGTTTTTGACAGAGGTGGGAGTAGAGAATGGCAAAAGTTGCGGCCAATAGCTTTCGCAAGAGACTAGAATGCTCGGCTATTATTAGGGCAAGAAGCAAGTTTTCTACTCTTAGCCTGTTCAAAATCTAGTTTAAACTGATTAATCACTGCTTTACAATGGTTGTGAGCTTTGGTATATGCTAAAAAATAAAATTGAAGAATTGGAAAAAAGCCAATTACAATATGCAACATTCTTCTCTTGAACAGCCTTAGCACATTTATTGGAAAACCAAGGTTTAGATAAAGGACAAGATTTTAAAGTGGAATGTGGAATAAAGGATTCCATTCCTAAAAGAAAAATTTCACTGACACGATCTGAGCAAACATTGACATCAGAAGTTTTGAAACAGTAATCCGACCAAGGAAAAGAAGAAAAGAAATATCGCAGGTCATCCTATTTTGCATTCTTGTAATGCCAAACAATATGAGGTTGGGAATAGCCATGAGATAAAGGCTCCATTGGAGAAGAGACAATCACCAAGTTGTGATCTGAGGTACCTAAGGGACCACTCACTTCAACCGTGTACTTAGAAGGGCTGTTTGTGAGAAAAAGATCAAGCGTGCTGGCTGTATGGTTAGGATTGTCCGATATCCTTGTAAGTAAATGAACAATCTGTGCAAGGTCATTAGAAATTGTAAAAACCTCAGCATCCCAACCAGCTGTATTGGTGTGACTAGAAAACGGAAGCCAGCTGGAGTTGTGAACATTAAGATCACCAAGGAAAATTACCTCACTGTTAGGAAAGTTGGACTGGAGAAAGTCAAGTTGCAAAGAGAGGAAGTCAAAGAGCTCCAAGTGATTAGTGGAGTTGGGAGAATGGTGGAGGCAACAGATGAATTTGAGACAATGAGGTAGAGAGATTTTAAGCTAGAGAAGATCGAAAAGAGGAGATTCCAAATTACCAATTCTCTGACAGGGAATGTCAGAACGGACATATGCACAAATACCACCTTTGAGGTGAAAGGAATCATTCGGTGAATAATTTGGGCAATTGAGATGAGCAGTTTTTGAATCAACTGATAACTGAGATCCTGTTAGAAAAAGTACATGGGGTTTGGCAGACTGTAGGTGTAAATGGACATCACTGAGATTAGAACTGAGACCATGTATATTTGTGAAATGAACTAGGAAGTGTTTGGGGGTTTAGATCTTTTCACAGATAAGCTTACTCTATTAGTTTGACAATTCATTGTGTATCCAATAGTAAGAAAAAGTGGGTGGGACATGCTATATGAAGTAATGAAATTTTTGGATATGGCATACACATGGTTACAATATACCCAGATCCTTGACATAACGTGGCCTCGACAATGTCCCCGACATACACACTACTCAGACTCCCTCCAGTCACTATCTGGAAGAGAAGAGGTGGCAAGATTATTCACTAGCTGATCTGGAAGCTTCCTAAAGAGTTACCAATAGGTTTGGTCCGGTGTACTAACTAGTGGCCGGCCTGTGAACACTGTTTTAGAGCTGTACCCTCGAAATGTAAGAAGATTGGATCTCGCCATGATGTTCATCATAATCTCAAAAGTCATCAGTCATACTGCATGATGGAAGAGATGGGGAAGGGTTGAGCAGAACTTAGCTCTGGAGACTAAACATGGGTTCCACCACTTGAAGCCTCCAATAAGAAAAGTGGTGGTATTGCACCGGTTGATGAGAGTCATCTACCACCTTCTAATCAGAATGAAGGATAAATCTTATATGTTGCACAAAGTAGGGCATCTCTAATTCCCACAAATTGGTTTATCAACCTCCTTGTGGATTGGGACAATTATCGTTGTTAAGAAAGTTCAATTGTTACATTGTTACAAAACCTCAATGAGAACTCTTAGGAAACCTCAAGGAAATTTAAAACTTTAAACAGGCATATAATTATTTAAAACATTAAAAATTAAAAACAAATAAACAGAGGAATGTTAAAATCAATAATGCTAAAAACTGATAAATTACCATAAAGACAAGGAATACAACATGAAAAAATAAATTTACAGAAGTTGCACTGGCAGTGACAAATTTCTCATAATTAAATGCACAGGTTTAAGAACACTGGTACATAAAAGTTCAAGTACATTTAATTATTTCTTATAATTAAATGTACAGGTCTATTCCTAGAATAAAAGTTATCAGATCACCAAATGAAATCAGATCAATGACCCCTTAAGTTTACAGATGTTTGGTATAGAAGTATTTTAGTTTTTGAATTAAAATAACTATTATACATATATTAAATAAAATATAAGATATATGACAATGGAAAAAAGAAGAAGAAAGAGTCGCTCAACTTTTATTTTCTCAGGCTGCATTATCTTTCCAGTTCTTTGCAGCCAATGGTGATGTAAATTGCAGCGTCTGGAGACTAGGCACCTGAGAGGTGATCTGATTGAGGTGTATAAGGTTTTAAATGGATTCAGCAAGCTCAATGCTGATGGCATTCTTCCTCTTGCTGAGTTTATGCAATTGAGGGGGCATAAATTCAAATTAAGGAAAGATAGTTGTAGAATAGATGTGCGGAAATTTGCCTTTAGCCTGCAAGTGGTCGATTGCTGGAACAAACTTCCATCTGTTGTTCTGGACGTTGACAGCTTAAATAAATTCAAGAAAGAACTGAAACTTTGGGGAGCGGATGGAGAGGTGAATGAGAGGTGTTTTTTTTTTTTATAATGATAATAATAATTATGATTACCAAAAATATCTAATGATAACGCTAATGATCATATTAGGGAATTGCATAATGTGGGCCTTCTACAGACAACCATACTGCTCAAAAGGGAGCCCAAACTATATGATTTAAAACTGTCATATGGGTTTTTTTAGATTTTTGTGGGAGATACCAAAAATAGAAGTTTGTCTTTATATAGAAAGCCAGTACTATGAAAAATTCATTTTCCAACATTTTAGAATTTTCAGCACAGTTATTTTTGTCCCCAATATCATTTTGGGCTCTATGTCGAGGGATGGATGGATGTTTATGGCACAGTGAAATCAAAGGCCATAGTGCAGTAAGTCCAGCTATTTTGAGGGATTAGGTGTACAGCATCCATTTCACCCTCCCTTGCATATCTCATCCATATCTGATGAATCCCACTGGAATTGAAAAAAAGTAATTACTTTTTTCCTGAGCTCTCCAGTTGGTTTATCTGCTAATTAAGCTGAATTAATCTGTTGTATTGAGATAATTAAGCAGGTAAAATAATTCTTTTGAGAACATTTATACTTCGGCAGATGAATTTTTTGATAAATTTTACTGTTACAACTTTAAATTAGTGAGCAATTTATGTTATAAACTTTATGTAATATATTTGTAAAAGTATATTATCATATTATAATTAATATTATATTGAATTTATTGTGAGTTTAATATAATGATGTACTTACAAAAAAAAAAAAGGAAAAAAAAAACATTCTCATCAGTCACCTGTTCCAGGTAATTCTCCTATGAATCATGTATTCACTGCTTGTATAGACAATCTATGGTATAGTATAGTTCTAGTTCAACTGAAGATTCTCTTCTAGTGTGACAAATTAAAAACAAAACTTTGATTGCTGGATGAAATCAAATCATCAGGGAGGTGAGATAATACCCTAGAAAGTTGTTCCCAAACTGTGTTTCCCAGGAATTGTATGCTGCAACCTTTATTAAGTTTAATACAACATCAGGAAAAACTCTACTGAATACAATGGCAGTCATTCCTTAAAAGGTATGGCCTCTGTAGCTGAGTGGTCAGGAGAGGGAGCACAATAGTACATGCTCTTTGAGTTAGTTATTTCGTTTTTAGGAGCATTAGCAACTAAGGCCATATTGCTCCAGGATATGCGTTGGTCATTCCCTGACCTTTCCACATTCTCCATATTTGGTGGTGACGGGCTCAAACCCCGGTCTAATCAAGAAGCGTGTGTACGCACTGCTGCTCCTTCCCAACTGGCTACGGAGGCGCCTACTCTCTTTGAGTAGACCGGGGTTCAAGCCCCTGACTGCTAAATATAGACGAACTGCCAACCCACACTGGACCAACGGGGCAAATTATGGTCCATTTCCCTCAAAATGAATTGTTTGAGGAAGCTTCCATCTTGCAGTGGATTGAACCTTAACTCCAATTATGACTTGAGTACCCTAGAGTGAAAGGAAATTGTGGACTCATCAGGAATCCCAATATCTAGAAAACTGCCAGGTGACACTCTGATAACACAAACAACCTTGACTGTATTCTGCTTTGACCATATACCAAATTATATTTTAACAAATGGAAAATGCCATGATAACCACATGCATTGAATGAACAGCAAAATTAACATGCCTCATTTACCCACAAGTAATTTTGTTTAAAAAAGTTCGACTTTTATCATCACTTCTTCAGTGGTCATAAATAACAGTACAATGAACTCCCGCTTTACGATACTAATCCGTTCCAGAGACACCATTGTATCATGAAAATATTGTAATGTGAACCAATAACAGACTGTTTTTTGGTAATTTGTTCCAAGATCTAGAAGTTGAAATTTCGCTATATAATTAAGCTATTTATCTCTCTCTCTAAAAGATGATTTTATAATGGAAATTGTACATATTGATTAAAAAATTTGATTAAAACTAATATATTAATTAAAGCACAACACAAAAATTCACTTCAACTAAAGGATATAAAAACAAAACACGTGGACAACACATTTATAAAGGCTTCTATTGGCTGAGAGGAAGGACCACATGGTCCAGTCGGAGACAATCGTAAGGCAAGCCCATCATAAAGTGAAATAAGTAGACACCTCTTAACTGGTTAGTAGAATCAGCCAGTTTATAGAATCAAATTTCAGAAATCTAATTCAAATCACTAAAATGCAGTACGCTTTCATCATTATCATATGTTCAGTTATAAGAATCAATTTTGAACGCCTTTGTGATATTTCTGGAGAGACCACAAAACAATAAAAACAATTTGCAGTCTCTGGTTTATTGGACTTTTCTGTTAGTGCAATCTATTATAAATGGGTAGTCAACTCGATCTTATTGCATTTTTATTGTAAAATGTGTTTCCCCTTCCAAGAAATCTTCAATCATATAAAAAACATAAATTTTCAGAATCTTCTCTTCATTCCTATTTTATCTTGGTAGATGAACAGCTTGTTTCTGATTGGTTGGTAGGTAACTTACCGTATACAATTGTGTATAAGCTGACTCCACATACAGTGTGACCCCTGATTTTTTCATATAACTCATGTATAGCATGATACCGGCTTTTGAGTAGTACTGATAGGCCTAGTCAGGGCCGTAAAAGGTACTTGGGAGCCCAGATGCAAATGGGGTTAAGGGGCTTCATTTATTTATGTTGAGACTTTGATGGCTCCCTCAATTACCCCCCCCCCCTACATCAGGGGTCCTGGTGCAGTGCATCCAATGCAACTCCCATTTGCACAGCCCTGAGGCCTACTGCAGTTGTTGTTATTTGTTATTTGGTTTTTAGGAGCATTAGCAACTAAGGCCATATTGCTCCGGTGCGGTGGTCATTCCCTGACCTTTCCGCATCTTCCGTATTTGGTGGTGAAGGGCTCGAACCCCGGTCTAATCAAGAAGCGTGTGCTACGCACTGCTGCTCCTTCCCACCTGGCTACGGAGGCGCCACCTACTGCAGAGGGACATTTCAGTATTGGGTATGATCCTAGATGTATTTTTTAGCAAATACACAAGAGGTTTTCCTGTTTTTGTACAAAGCCACTCCAAAATACTTCCAGTGAAAAAAAAACAAAATCTCACACATATTCTATTTTATTCCACTCGGTTAAATATCTTACTCCTAAACCATTTAATAAAGAGTGATATGAATCATGATTGCACAGGATAAAATAAAAATGTTTTAATTGCAGTGCCTTTATTTGCACAATAATAATATTAGGAATTAACACTAATTTGGGAGCATTACACTCCAGGTCTGGAGGCCTCATTTTAAGAAGGATGTAGAGTGGTTGGAACGAGTACAGATAAGGGCAACAAGATTAGTGAATGGAACAAAGGGTTGCTCTTACAAACAAAGGCTTAAGTTTTGCAAATTACAGTGTCTGAGGACTAGGCACCTGCGAGGTGATCTGATTGAGGTCTATAAAGCTTTGAATGGTTTGAGCATGCTCAATGCTGATGGGATTCTTCCTCTTGCTCAGAATAATTGCCTAAGAGGGAATAAATTCAAATTGAGGAAAGACAGTTGTAGGATAGATGTGCAGAAGTTTGCCTTTAGCCAGCAGGTGGTTGATTGCTGGAACAAACTTCCATCTGTCATTGTAGAAGTTGATAGCTTAAATAGATTCAAGGCAGAACTGGACAAACATTTGTAGTGATGGATGGGTGAAATGAGAAGGGTCTGTGCGTTGTTTTTCTTTTTTTGGCTGATGCTATGATAAAAACTTGTTCATTATTGTCTTCATTACCAAATAACATGTCCAAATCTTCTGCTTGAACTTGATCATACAGGTCATCAGCACCTTCAGCTATCACAGGATCATCAGTAACTTCATCACTGTCATCGTTATTCCACAAGAAATCATCTTTTGTCTCATTGAGTGCATTGGAGATACCACATTTTTTAAATGAATGCACCGATTTCTAGTCTGATATTTCCTTACATCTCAACAACCCATTCACAACAGCTTCTAGTGTCAGAGACCGAATGCTTCCTCCCTTTGTAAATGTCGTTTTCCCTTCAATCATCCAGTTATTCCATAGATTTCTCATAGCATCCTTAAAAGGTTTGTATAGGCAGACACAAAGTGATTGCGTAATGCTGGTTAGACCTCCAGAAATCACTACTATATCTATGTTCTGGAATCTAACTTGAGCAATGACACTATCCATCAGATGGCATTTAAACGTATCCTAGAACAGTACACTTTTTCTTTTCTCTGTGCCCCTGGTAGGAAACACCACGCATTTCAGCCATGTTTTCTAACCTTGTTCGTCCATCAAACCTTCCTCATGAAAATGCACAACTACTCCTTTAGGCAACTTCTATTTTGATAATGTCTTTCTCTTGAAAATTACCATTGGCTTCAACTTTGTGACATCAGCCACACATGTTAATACAACAGTAAATCTCATTTTTTTGTGATCAGTTCTACCCACTAGCACTGATTTTACCCCATTTTTTTCACTTTTTTGCCAAAAAATTTCATAGATGAAACTTCAATGTCAAAATTCATTGGAGTTTCATCTACGTTTCCAATAAATGTCAATCAATAGTCGTTCTTCTTCCTATGTTTGATTATAAATTGTTGAAATGAAATTATTTTATCATCCAATCCTGCAGGGAGGCACTGTGAAATCTTGATCTTCTTTCACAGGACAAGATCATACCTTTTCATGAATCTGGTACACCAACCAGCACTGGCCTTGAAATCAGCAATCTTCATTTTCTTTGCTTGTTTCAGGACAAAGAACCGAATTTGTCCACTAGAAACACTTTTCCATTATGCCACGCTTCAGCAACAAATTTATTTACTTCATCTTCCAACTGTGCACCTATTAGTCTTACTACTATTTACACATTTGTTCTTAGACATTTGCCTAAGCTGTGTGGACAGCTTCCTCCAATTCCTAACATTATGCTCCATTATTAAATTGTCTGGCAGCTGCACAATTGTTTATCTTTTCTGCATACTCAATTACTTTAAGCTTGAACTTAGCAGTATATTTATTCCTTCTTTAATCTATTTTGATAAAAAATATGGGTCTACAAAAGTGGAATAAAGGAATGCAGATGAAGATAAAATTATAAAAAACAAAAACTGCTGGGAAAGCAACATGTGAACTATATAAACACTAAACAGTACTGATGGGTCGGTAGTCAGAACTGATAATCTTCATCTGTATCAAGTATTTCTGAATTTAAAGCAGTATTTATGAAAAAGGTTCTACTTTTTGTGTACAACACAAATGA